>NC_056749.1:608859838-609094838 GCF_019279795.1 Protopterus annectens | reverse complement strand
TTTAGTTTTATTCAGAATTATTTACCCGGGATATTTGTTAAAATTAAAACTTCTTAACAAAGAGTGCGTCTCAGACCTTTCAATGTGGATCATGTAATTTTTAAGACTCAAAATGGGGAAAATTCCTCATATTGATGTATATTTGAGAGGTAGGGTTATTACAAAATCAAACATTTTTATTACAAAAGCTGTACCTGCTAAAAATAAAATCCCTGGAGTCCTGTGAGTCTGCAACTCCTACTACCTAGTTTTTTCTACCCATATGATTACACATTGCTCTGAAATCAGTTGCTAAGGGCAACTAATACAAGTGCTTACAACACTGTGTGTAAATAGGATACAGGTTCTATTGCTATGATCATGGAGGAGAGGTGGACAGATATATATGTATTTTTTACATATATATTTATGAGCATACTGGCAGGTCTATTTTATTTGAAATATATATATATATATATATATATATATATATATATATATATATATATATACACGCACACACAAATACAGTCCACATAAAACAAGTTAAATTCATTTTACTGGGGCATTCACTGGGGCACACTGTTTCAGGGCAGGGGCATGTGTTTCAGCATGACATGGTGGTGCCACCCAAGTGGACAGAGTACACTGAACAGTGGTCCCCTGGAGTGGTAACATGTTTGGAGGGCTACATTCAATTTACTTTATTTTAAGGGAGGCAAAGTATACGGCTTTGCACTGCAAATCAGATCACCTCCATCACATCAGCTGTGCTGCTTGGCAAATGCTGCATTCTTCAAAGGTTACCTAATGCATTTGCCAGAGGTGACTCCACCTCAAAGGTGAGACGACTTGTTAGCAGATGCTCAGTTAAATTTCATCTCACTCACTAAATGACTTAAACAGATCTTTGATTTTGGTCAGTGGTATTAAACTGCAAATTCAGCTGTTGCTCTGATGTGTAACATCCCACAAATTAACATAAATTGTAAATACCAGCAATGCAAACTAAAAACAAGATCATGTTCCTTGTAAAAGTACAAGAATAATTATTTACTTAGTTTTCTGGAGAGTCCCATTGGATATACCATGTAACTCCTTTTAAACAGTTGTTAGGATTGCCACCTTTCTGTAGTACCATTTCCTGACAAGCAAGCCCTGCCCCCATGCACAATTTAGTCACACCCATGTCCTTTAGTAGCCACACCCCTTTTATTTAACACCATTCAACACAAGTCTTGAATATAAAGTGCTAATATTTCCTGGTAAAGCTGTGCTTATTTTAATAAATCTGCTGGTATGTCATCCCGGTTGTCGTTGGTGAAGTGCAGTTTGGCTGGTTTGGTTTTCCATTCTACAAGACTTGAATATTACATAAAATTACCACATATACAATGAATCAGATGTCTGTAAATTAAAAAAAAAAAAACTTTAACAGTAATTAGTGAAGTACATTAAGGATTCACTACACACAACAGTACATCAAAATGACTCCACTGGATGAAACAAGTATTGGAAAGCTACTAACCCTTCACCACGAGTCTTTAATACCACATGCAGTTACTTCTAAATGGAAAAAAAAATATGCAATGACTCAGAAGTAAAAAAAAAAAAAAATGTAGCAGTAATTCAATCAAAGCAGTACATGAAGGGTTCACTACACACACCTGTACATCAAAATGACACTACTGGATGAAAGACAAACATGTATGGGAAAACTACTAATTGTATAGGAAGTGTCTTGTCACAGTTTTCTTGCTGGAAAGTCATTACATGTACTTGAAGCTATATTTTGCATTTGATCTGACAGCCTCAAGTAATGGTTGCTTTTTTATAAATGAATAAAACTGTGAATAACTCATGTTAAAATTTAGTTTGACCTGCAAATTAGCCTTCACAAGAGACACAAACATTATATTTCTTGTATCAGTCCAGTAGAAATGAATAACAATTTAATTGTTCAACAGGAAATTAGGATTTGTATTTAATGATGGGAAGTGATTTTAAGTTTTATCTGAAGAAGTCTTTTCTCTGAGACAAAAGCGCTCATCTTTGTTGGCGTTCTTTTAATAAATTATTGGTGCTGTTCCATTGAGACTGGATTATTTTACTACTTTTTTCTTGGTTGGAATATTTACACGTTGGTATTGCTTTTTTAGTGCCTTTTCTCCATCCCACTTTATAGTGAAAGTTGTTCTACAGGATGTGCACTTTGTCATGGCATCTGCATTTGGAACAGGTCGCACCCATGAGTATCTTTGCTCCCATACCTTATTATAAGTGCAGAATGCTTTTAACTTTTTAGGAAACACTGTGTTGCTTCCAGCCTCTTGCTGATTCATTGACCTTTTCCAGAACATGATTATTGCAGGATTCTTGCTCAACACCACTACAGTAAACCAAAAACAGCTATTAATACAAATCATAATACTACTACATGAGCAACAGCAGTGCCTGGTGGGGTCTGTGTCATAGTCACTAGTCAGAGATATTTGCTCACATCCACATGTGAATCTCCAGACTTTTACACCTTGATATACAGGAAAAAAAAAAACAATTGAAAGAAGATATAGGCTCCACCTGAAAAATGAACAGTGTAGGTAAAGCAGTGTAAGGTAACAGTGGCTTTCTGCAGCTGTTACACACATGAACTTGGTGCGACTTCAGAACATGCACCTCTAACACAGACGGCATTCAACCATGACTAAAACCTGTGGATCAGATACTGAAGCAGCAACAGAAACTGCTGTGCCATTTCAAGACCCTCAGCTGTTATGCAGAACCCAATGCAGAGGTATCCAGCTGAGTCTAAACACAGTGCGACAGCAAAGTTCATACATACTGTGGGTCGACAATACAATAAAGATAAAATACATGGTAGCTCAGCAGTCATAACCCAGGTGTAATAACTTACGTAGAAACAAACTAGGCATGTCATAAATATTCAGATGTTCTGATTTAAATAAATTACTTCAAATCCAAAAAGACAACCTCTTAGCACCAGGTAAAGTCAAGCATATAGGAGCTAGAATAAAACATATTTCCATCATGTAATGCTTAAAACTGTTCAGCCTGACATTTGCTTGCAAGCATACCTGGCCTCTTAACACAATAACTATAGGAGCATCAGCAGATGTTGACCATTACTCAAAGTTGCAAGAAGGATGCACAATGATTTATTAGTTATTCATTTTACGTTACACTGTTCAATCCTCCCTAGACTCCAGAAAACATTTTAGTTTTTCAAAACAGACCAAAAATATTAAACAATAATGTGGACATTTCATAGCCCTAAAAAATAGAAATCAAAATCTTTGTTTAGCTAAAGTTTGATTCCACTTACCTCTGAGGGACTAGTATTTACATAAGCAAGCTCGGACCCCAGGCTTCCTGGTATGATTAGAACAGGGCAGGCAGAAGAACAAACAAACAAAAGGACAGTTGGCCAGTAACTGCTAAGGATTCCACAAAGCTAGATGCAATTTAGCACTTTCTTTCACCTTTATTATAAAACGTGAACTTCATCAGAAAAAACGGGAACTCTCCCATGTTCCCGTTTTAAATACATTAACAGGAAATGATGTAATCGATCAGTTTATCCAAGTGACTACTTGAAAGTAAATAACTGTAAAAATATGTTAAATACATGTATATACAAAAGCGTTTTTTTCAAAACATTTTTTTAAAAAGTCTGCATAAGCTAATACCTTTCAATTCTAATATAGAAAAAACTATAAAACAAGCATTAAAAACTCTCATTACAGTCATCTATCCTATTCATATGTGAATGTGTTTGTGTCAGTGTTCTCATACTGACACTAAAAAATCAGTCCTAGAAACGTAAATCTCCATAACTGATAATACAAAGCGCTTAGTTTCTGCATGTAAAACTTATTGTTTTATCATAACAAAGAACTAATTGTTTGTTTGAAAAATCTAATACGCCTTTTTGAACCATGTAATGCTTGTGATTTGTGCACTAGTGGATTTGCTACTCAAAAAATTCCCCTCTAGAATTTACAGTGATACTTAATTGTGACCACACTGAATGTGTTCTAACTATATGACTACAGAAATATATATTGAATATATGTATATATGTACAATTAGTTCTTTGCAAGATTTAGTGGTAAATCCACTAGTGCACAAATCACAAGCATTACATGGTTCAAAAAGGCGTATTAGATTTTTCAAACAAACAATTAGTTCTTTGTTATGATAAAACAATAAGTTTTACATGCAGAAACTAAGCGCTTTGGTAATTCAGCGCTTTGTATTATCAGTTATGGAGATTTACGTTTCTAGGACTGATTTTTTATTGTCAGTATGAGAACACTGACACAAACACATATTCACATATGAATAGGATAGATGACTGTAATGCGAGTTTTTAATGCTTGTTTTATAGTTTTTTCTGTATTAGAATTGAAAGGTATTAGCTTATGTAGACTTTTTAAAAAAATGTTTTGAAAAAAATGCTTTTGTATATACATGTATTTAACATATTTTTACAGTTATTTACTTTCAAGTAGTCACTTGGATAAACTGATTGATTACATCATTTCCTGTTAATGTATTTAAAATGGGAACATGGGAGAGTTCCCGTTTTTTCTGATGAAGTTCACGTTTTATAATAAAGGTGAAAGAAAGCGCTAAATTGCATCACACTTTGTGGAATCCTTAGCAGTTACTGGCCAACTGTCCTTTTGTTTGTTTGTTCTTCTACAAAGTTTTTTCGGCTAGTCCGTGTTCTTTGAAGTTTTAACTTTCTAAGTACAGTTCAGTGGGCAGTCACTTGCACTTCGGATGGCCACGGAAGCGTTCTCCCAAGACATTCTGTTGGATGTATCTATCTACCCAACGCCAGGCGTGGACGGAGCTGATCGAGCCGAGGAGCACAAGCAGTCCAGGGGGGGCCTGAGCAAGATTTAGTTGACACTATTACGAAAATAGTATGAAGTTGTCTGAAAGGTGATTCAAACACTGTGACGACAAAGCATGTTGGAGAGTCAGGAAAGGTAACTCCACAAGGCAATTCAACGTCTACAAAGTTGTCTGTTAATAATAATGTCAATACTGAATTGGTATTGACAGACACTTTAGGAAATGGGAATAAAACCCAGTTTACAGGCAACGTTTGGGGTTATGTTTGCACGGAACCTGACAATCCATTTAAAAATTTTCAGGCTCTACCAGTCGCAAACACAGTAAGTAATCAAAACAACAATAACTTACAAGCTTGTAAAAAATCTATTTTTGATTTAGAAAGACTGGTCATCAAACACACTACATTACGTTTAGAGATACAATATTTGAGTGAATGTATTTCACGTAATATTGTACCTCAAGGTTTAAGAACTGCAAAGTTCCCAAATTGTGTTACCCCGGGAGATGAACTTTGTAATACCTTAATAAAATTGTATAACGACGCAGGAATAGCTATGATGCGTGTTCTGGTGAAACACTATGAGACAGAGATGAAAAAATTAATGGAAGACATTAAAACTATAGATGACAATATAAAGCAGTTTAGTTGTTTTCCACAATTTTTGCCACTCTATAACAGCATTGAGGCAAAAACGGATAGACAACGGGCTACAATCATCATAAAGAAACAAAATAAAATGCGGAGAGACATCTATGCATATAATGCTAATGAAGCTTATATTTGTGCTTATGGTGAAGAAAAGACCACAAACAATATAAACACCAAAGATCCTAATTTGACTTTTAAACCTTCTGTTTCTGAGAAGGGAAGAGACAATATGAATGACAAATCAGTCTTTTTCACCTTCCATTACAAGTACTCATGCTGGTCATAGTGTGGTTGAAAGTAATGACATCAACAACGTAGGAAACAACACTGACTCTAGTAGTACAGAAGTCATCGCCACTACAAGTTTTGCAGGGGTGGTTAGTTCTAATATCAATCAAAATGTTGCCCCTTTTCGTACACAGGGGGTGCAATCAAAAAGGACTACCAAGTGGTTCAATTCCACTCAATACAAGGGGAAACCCAAAGGGAAAAACAAACGGAAGTGGTGACAACATTTTCTGTAGACACTGACTATTCTTTGAATATTGTCAATATGAGTGATAGTCATCTTTCTGAAGCATGCAAAAATGTTTTGAAAAGAGGTTTTAATTTCATTCCATCCAACAAGGTAGAAATTGGTAGATTGTTAGTGGATTTTAGAATTTGTTTGCGCAAATTGAATCTAAAATACATCATGAAAGATGTTTGTATGGTTGGTTCTAATCAGAACAAAGTATTAAAAAGACCAAGCACTTACAATCCCCCTTTGGTAAATACACTTCAAGTCTTTCAAAAGATCTGTGAAACAGAATTTAGGGAAGTTTCAGAAGTAAATGTACAGGATAACCTGACAGACTTAGAACGTGAAGCCTTGGTACAGCTGTCTCACACTCAAGACATCAGGGTTATGAAGGCAGATAAGGGGGGGGAGATTGTAATAATGAATACAGTGGATTATGACAATGCTATTACCCTACTGCTGAACGATACAAATAATTATTCTAAGGTTAGTTCGGATTTCATCCTAGGTTGTTACATAAGGGTCAACACTTCCCTGTTTGACATGTTTTGTCAAGAAGAAATAGACAGGGAAGATTATGACTTTGTTAATAGAACAATCGAAGATGGCGAATTTTTTTGGCATCCCAAAATTACAACATGATACAGAAGGTTTAACATTTAGACCTATAGTGTCAGCCAAACATTCGAAAACAGAAAATATTTCCATATGGCTTGACAATATTTTGAATCAGATAGCTCAAAAAGCAGAATACTTTTTAAGAGATTCATGGCACTTGTTGGAAACATTAGTTAAGGGAAAATTTGCATACAAGGATGTCCATTTTGCAACCTACGATGTTAAAAGTCTCTATACTTCTTTAGATCAAGAAGAAGGTTTAGAGTATATGAGAACTTATTTAGCGTCCAACACAGATTTGGGTGGTTCAAAAATTAACACAGTATGTTCCCTAATGGAAATTGTTTTAGACAATAACTTTTTTGCATTTAATAAAATATTTTACAAACAAACATCTGGGGTTGCGATGGGTGCCAGGGTCGCACCAGCTTTTGCAAATATTGTGATGTCAAATTGGGAACAGGAACATCTCAAAACTCACCCAAACTTTAATAAAGCAGTGCTCTATGTTAGATACATAGATGACTTGTTTTTTTTGTGGACAGGGGACAAAACTGTGTTTGACAATATGGTACATGACTTGAATAACACAACAAGTTTTTTTATTTTTCAAATCTAGTGGATATGGAAAAGAAATTAATTTCCTTGATCTAAGTTTGTATATGGATTCAACAAACAATACAATACACAGTAAGATATACAGGAAACCTTGTTTTACCAATCAATATCTTCACAAAGAAAGTCTTCACCCTTCACATATGAAGAAAAACGTAATAAAATGCCAAATGATAAGGCTAAGTAGGTTGACATCAGAAGACAATATTTATTACAAAGAATTATCTTTGTTAAGAAAAATGTTTATGGAGAGAGGTTACAAATGCAATTGGTTAAAAGGCTTAGAAAAGGAAGTAAACAAACTCAGAAAAGGTGTAGCTAAACCTATTTTGTCGATTAGTAGTACTGAATTTATGGTACAAAATAGTTCACACAATACAAACAAAGAAGTAGTAGAAGAGTTTTACACTGCATTTCCTCTTCCTATATCTAATGAATTATGGTACATTAGAGAAATTATAGAAAAAAACTGGAGGATTATCCTTGGCAATATGGACTTAATGTCCTGCTTGGGAATCAGACCTAGATTTACATATAAGAATGTGACCAATGTTAAACACATTTTGGAATACAACAATCATGTGTTGAACACTACAGTCAGGGAAGTCAGTAATAAGAAAGGCACTTTCTCGTGTAAGGACTGTAGGCAGTGTCGTTACATTAGTAACACTTCTTTTGTGACTCTAAAACACATAAATAGAACATTTTGGGCACACAAATATTTTAACTGTCATAGTGACCATGTGGTATACATAGCATCTTGTGTGACATGTGACAGTTATTATATTGGTAAAACAATAAGGGTTTTAAAACGCCGAATTTATGAACACACTTTGGCAATTAAAAACAAAGATAGCAATAATTCCCTAGCAAGACACGCCCAGTCATGTACTAATTTTAAAAAGTTTGAATTCTTCATTTTGGACCATGTACAAAAAGGTCTGTTATTAGGAGATGTCAACAACAGGTTGGAACAAAAAGAGGCACTATGGCAGTTACTTCTAGGGGCAGATATACCTCCGGGTCTAAATGAAACGATAAACATCAGATGCTTTCTGATGTATAGATAGACAAGTTATGTTAACACAATAAGTACCTGTACTTGTTTTTTGGGAACAATTTTTTTTGGAATGTTTTTAGTATGGAGCTATTTCATCATTGTAAGAGATTGGTTATTATGAATGCAAGGTCATTACACACAATTTATAATATTTTATTATTGTGTCATTTCTTGTCATTATATCATATATGTTTTTTTTTTGCATTAGATTTATGTTGGTTATAGAGGTAGTATAATGAATTAATAGTTTTATGATACAAATTCATTTTTTATAGAAATACAAATTTTGACAGAAAGTTCTGTATATATATATATATTCAATATATATTTCTGTAGTCATATAGTTAGAACACATTCAGTGTGGTCACAATTAAGTATCACTGTAAATTCTAGAGGGGAATTTTTTGAGTGGTAAATCCACTAGTGCACAAATCACAAGCATTACATGGTTCAAAAAGGCGTATTAGATTTTTCAAACAAACAATTAGTTCTTTGTTATGATAAAACAATAAGTTTTACATGCAGAAACTAAGCGCTTTGGTAATTCAGCACTTTGTATTATCAGTTATGGAGATTTACGTTTCTAGGACTGATTTTTTAGTGTCAGTATGAGAACACTGACACAAACACATATTCACATATGAATAGGATAGATGACTGTAATGCGAGTTTTTAATGCTTGTTTTATAGTTTTTTCTATATTAGAATTGAAAGATATTAGCTTATGTAAACATTTTAAAAAAAATGTTTTGAAAAAAATGCTTTTGTATATACATGTATTTAACATATTTTTACAGTTATTTACTTTCAAGTAGTCACTTGGATAAACTGATTGATTACATCATTTCCTGTTAATGTATTTAAAATGGGAACATGGGAGAGTTCCCGTTTTTTCTGATGAAGTTCACGTTTTATAATAAAGGTGAAAGAAAGCGTTAAATTGCATCTCGCTTTGTGGAATCCTTAGCAGTTACTGGCCAACTGTCCTTTTGTTTGTTTGTTCTTCTACAAAGTTTTTTCGGCTAGTCCGTGTTCTTTGAAGTTTTAACAGGGCAGGCAGGACACAGGCTACCAGCACCAGCTGTCAAGCAGTAAAAGACAAACAGTAGCACAGAAATTCAGTTCAGTAGGGAAAAGAAAGTGTGCATACACCGCGGTCCTCTCCAACCGCTCTGTCCTCCCAATTCCAAGCAGAAGAGCAGCCAGGCTAAGCAGAAGTGAAGCAAGCAGAGTTAGCACTGCAGACACCCAACACACACTGCATCTGAGCCGGATTACAGAACTGGAGAGAGTTGAAAAGTGTATCTGCTCCGATCATTCTCCAAACACAGAAATAGTCACAGTTAAACCACCTTTTCTTAAAAAAAAAAAAAAAAAAAAAAAAGTACTGACTTTTTATTTCTTAACTTTTGCAGGCTTCTTGGTAGTCTCTGTTGCTACTTGCTGTGTGTTGGGAAAAGAGCTTGTTGATTGGCTGCTTGCTGCATTGGGAAAGAGCCAATCAAACAAGATGGTGATGTCCTTTTTTTCAGCATACAGAGTAAAGTAGTAGAATTTCAAAAGTCTTAGATCGAGAACCGTACTACTGTCTTCATTTCTGAACACTCCAGACAAAAACTGGAGGGGTGGCAATAATATCAGTTAAATTTTTTTGAGAAATGTAGCATGCGAATTGGGTAGTGTAGTTGTGAATAATACAATACATATGGTATGAAAGACTTATGAACTTGCATCCCTTCTGTAAAACATCAGAGACAAAATTATACATAAGAAACTATTGCTTTAATTAATACTTGAGCTATTCACAGAATGAAAGACCATTTATAAGTTAGACTACATTAATAAAAGTACTTTTTCATTTCTTATACCTCATTACCCTTCCTCCTTCACTTACTTCCTTAATTTTATCATATACTCTTACCGGACTTTTTCTCTAAATATACCATAAGCCTGCTTTCCCTCACTTCATATTGCAAATTCTGTTTCTACAAACTGTCTAAAAGTTCCCTACATATTAAATGATTGACATATAACTTGCATTGATTCTTAAGCAATGTTTTTATATTAAGTCTAATATTTTAAATTATTTAAACTGCAGATTTTTTTTGTTTTATTTTTGAAGATTGTAAAATTATTATTCTTAAAAGTTTTGTAAAATTTTTTATAATAATTTGGACCTTTTCTTCCCAGGCCTCCACTGAAAATGGGTTTCTACATAGACAGACATTCCCAGTAATCAAATGTCAGTAAATAAATAAACAGTTGGCAATAAAGCCTGGATAGACACAGTCTATTGGGTCTTCACCATGGCTTTTGAAGCTGGAAAAATGGAGTTTTGGGTATGAACTAGTCATGAAAACCTGGTTAGCTGCATTGCTGTATGGTAAGACACAGAGGTTTGTTGTGAATGGGACAATGTCAGCAATTAGGGAACTAACTAGTACAGTACCACAGTGTCTGTCCTGGATCCAGTGTTTTTCAGTGTCTTTGTCTCAGATGCAGCTGAAGTAATGTATGACAGGATTAATACCTTTGTTGATGTCATAATGATAGGTGCATCAGGAGAGAATGGGGTAAGATTCTAGTGAAGGATTTGTAAAGGATGAAAATGTCATCAGAAAGGTAAAACACTTGGGCCACAATAACCCTGGTGTCAAGTATCAGCTGGGAGGCGCGGACCCAATGGTAACAGAATAGGAAGAGGAGCTGAGGGCATTGATTATACCTTGAATGGCCTATTGGCAACAGAGTGGACTGACAGTTTTAAACAGAATGCTGCAGTGTATCCCCTGGGAGTTGCATTCCAAAACCAATGAAGTGTGGTCTGACTGTTCAGGAACTTGGTCAGGTCCTATCTTGAGTACTGTGTGCAGTTCTGGTGCCTATATAAGGGAATGGATATCAGTCTGATGAATGGGATTCAGAAGAAAGCTATGAGGAAGAATGTGTGGGATGGACAGGAAAATATGACCACAGACTAGAGGAGCTAGAGAGTTGGGGGGGGGGCATGATATCATACTGATGCACAAGAACATTTCATGTATATATGAAGGGATTATTCTGAACAGGAAATGCTGGGGGAAATGAGAGTGCACAGGCAGCATATTGTAGGGGCTAACTCCTCCCTGGATCTCTGAAAGTATTTTTTTTTTCACAGAGAGGGTTGCGGACCCATGGAGTGGACTTCTAGAATACACAATGGGAGGGAATCCACAGAGCCATTCAAGAAGGGATGGACAGGTGGAAAAGGGTAAGGGGGAGGTGAAGGATTTTGGGGGGGCAATAAAACAAGTAGCTAAACTTAAGTTAAACAGTTTGAGTGCATCTGCAAGGACATGTTTAAGACTATTAAGTAATCAGGTGTACAGTCATGTCCCTTGGAGAACATATTTTTGGTCTTGGTTAGCATTTTCAGGAAATTATCTTTAGACAGAGAATTGAGGTGGTAAGGGATTCAGACATTTTGGGGCTTTGAATAGAAGTCCTAGTGGAGAAATTGGGACTAAATTTGTTTGCAAGGATACTGACAATGTTTACTGGGTCAGAATAATAGGTGTCATTACTGGTAAAATAATTCCAAAAACACTGAAAGACATGCTCATTATGGTGTTAGCACTTATTCATTTCAAGAAGGAGATTAAACTCTGCCTAATGAACATTTTTGGAATATTTTGAAGTGATAACAAACCGTAATGGAATGTTGGCCCAGTTTATAATCCTGAAGACATGAACCATTAATCTTTTCAGTCCACAGTAATTTCCCTGACTGATTTGCATACATTCCAGGTATTTGGCAGGATACAATACACATCACAGTTATCCTCGAAATGCTTAGCAGCTACACATGCTACGATCTTAAACAGTGGGGCACTAGGGCACCTCTAAATGTACATGAGTACTAACTGCTGGTTTGCTTAGTATAGAGGGACTACAAGGCAGTTCCACTTTTGATGGGCCTGTTGAAGAGATGATGATTACAGCAGCATAGTTCCACTATGACTTTCTGAGTTAAAACTTAAGGAATCAACTTGACCAGCAAAGCAGGTATGGAAATCAACCCAAGAAAAATTAAAATGTAAGTTTTTTTTCCAGAAAGGAAAGCCTCCTTGTATTTTCACACCCATGCATGGATGACAAACCCTCCACACCCCCAAATAAATACATTACCTCCAATATTGCTCAAACATGAAGAAGGTAGAAATCTCCTAAAAGAAAGGACTCATTGTTGGCACACACTTAAATACTGCACCAGCGGTGATTTCGTTTAAAAAACAAAATCTGTGGATTCAGCTTCACAGTTGTGATCTGCAAGCTGGTACTTCATCCACGTTGCACTCTATGAGTATTAAAGTACTAAACAAGCTCAACAGTGTTCAGTCCTGTAGGATGTGATTGGTGTTTTGAAGAAAGTTTACCAGTGGATGCAAAGAATTCTGGGCTGATTTTTTTTTTTTTTTTTTTTTGAAGGAACAAAAATCTGACAAGCTTGGGGTAAAATATGTGAACCAACTAGAAGGGAGTTCCATATGAAACAGTTTTTGACTTGGGACATTGTTTAGTTTATCAACACATGTTAAATGAGTAAAGCAGATATTTGCAGCTGCCAGTCATCATCATCATCACCACCATCATTTACCCCCGTTTCCCAATTTCTGCATGGAGTGGTGTTATCATGTCAGCTGTTATCTCTCTCCAGATCTAGTGCCACTCTCCCGCCTTCTTTAACAGTCATGCCTGATTGTCATGGGTCTTCTCTCACACACTCCAGCCATCTCTTTGCCTGACACCCTTATTTCCTCTTGCCTTCTTCCTGTCTGTGTTAAATCATCTTCATCAGATTGTCTTCTGCTTTCCTGCACGTGCCTGGACCCCTGTAATCTGTTCTCTTTAACCTTTTCTGCCATTTGAACTACTTGATCTTCTGTTCTGATATCCTCATTTCTTCACCTGTTCCATATTGTGTGTCGAACACACATCTCAGGCACTTCATCTCTATCACTTCTAGCTCCTTTAACTGGTCTGCCCTCACTGCCCATATATCTTTACCATACAGTAGTAATGGTCACACCATTATTTTGTACACCTTACTTTTTATCTTCTCTGGCATTCTTCTGTTATACACTACCCCTAACACTCTGTTCTAATTGGTTGCACCCCATCTGATTCTAGGTTTGACCACCTCATTCAGACGTCCCTTCTCCTCAGCCACCCTTCACAGTTATTTGGAGCTGTTAACCTGTTTCACTATTTTCCACTCTATATCAGTTCTCAATTTTTCTGATTTCTCCCATTTGCTGCCATTTCAACTGTCTTATCTGTTTTTACTTTCATTTCATCCCATGGGCCTTCAGATTTGCATTCCATTCTCCTATCTGTTGCTGAGGTCCTTGCTCAGAGTCTGCCTGTAATTCCACATCATCTGCATACAGCAATTTTGTTGATCTGTCCCCTCCTACTTGTTTGCTAATGTAGTCCATCATCAGCATGAACAGGACTGGACTCAGAGCTGATGCCTGATGCACACCTACTCCCACTGGGAACCGTCCTGTGAGTCTGTACACTGTTTGTACCTGTATCATTGGGTCCTTGTACATTGCCTGCACTAATTCTACCAATGTTTCTGGGACTTTAAACCATTGCAGGTTTGCTCCAATCCGCTTTCCTGGGACATTGTTATATGCTTTCTCCAAGTTTAGGAATGCCCAGCTGGAGTCTTTCCTCATCTATAGCTTCTTATCACCTATCCATCCCACTGCAGATCATTTATTGGTTGTGTTACATCCAGATCTGAATTCAAACTGCTCATCTCCCATCTTACGTTTGACCACTCTGGGTATTCTTTTACCAGTCACCCTCTCGAGAACTTTCATGCAGTGTGACAGGAGTTTGATACTTCTGTAATCACCACAGTTGTGAATGTCTACTTTTTTCTTGTACACTGGCACTAATATTCTTATTCTCCAGTTATCTGGGATACGCCTTTTTCTCCATACAGTTATGGGTACTCCCCTAATTCACCCATCATCTTGAACACATCTGCTGGGACCTCATCTGAGCCTGATGCTTTCCCTGACTTCATTGTCCTTAGTGATGTTTTTACTTTTTCGAGGGGTGAGCTCCTCCTCCTCTTTCACCCTAGGATGTGTCTGGGGCTGTACAGCTTGTGTGAGGTTTTCCTCATTCAGAAGCTACTAGAAGTACTCCATCCTTCTGCCTTTGATGACCAGTAGACTGGTGAGCAGGTTGTTGCTAGCATCACCTTATGAAGGGTGTGTGACTATCTTCTATATCTTTCTGTCATTGCCTTCCCACCTTATAGTTTCTGTGCCACCTACTGAGTCATATTCTTTGATATTCCAGCTATTCTCTTAGCCTCTTTGTTAAGCAACCAGCATTCTTTCTTAACCTGGCCTATCTTTTCTGTCTTCCACTTTTTCCTGCAATCTTGCTTTCTTTTGATAACTTCCTGAACTTCAGTATTTCACCACCAATGTTCCTTATTTACCTTAATTTCATACCTGGCTCACAAATGTATCTGTTTTATAGTCCTCACACAAGCTGTTGTGAGGTGCCATTCTTCAACTGCCTGTATGTTTCTAACAAGGGAAACATCTTCAGTATTTTTAAGCTGGTAGAGGGGAGGTATCAAGCACATGACATAACATGTACTTATTGATGGGTTGAAATCACATGGTTAAACACAGCAAGATGTTTTTAACCCAGTAACATAATGCAACCTTTTACTGGAATTTCTGACATGAAAATCACATGTCTCATGACACATCGCATTTTTTCGTTAAGAAATTTCAAATCTGAATTGATTCACTTATACAAAGCTGTAGTGACTATGTAAAAGCAAAGCTGCTAACACTTCCTTACTGTTTCCAGGAAGAAATTACGCAAGATTTCAAGACAAACTAGATTAAGTAGGGACTGTAATGGACACACTGATTAATAAATAAATTACACAGAAATACTTCTAACTGCAGTGGTGGTGCTGGGGTAACGTTGTCGCCTCATAGCAAGACGTTGTCCCATTTGATTCTCAGCTAAAGCATCTTCTGTGTGGGGGCATACTTGAATGGGGCATGCCTTCATTGAAGGTTGTGCGTCAGGGCTGGTAACCCGGTACGTAAAAATCCACTACAAATCATTAGCGGACCGGAGTTCCACTGTGGCGACCCCTGACCAGGAAAAGCCGAAGGACACAACAACACAGAAATACTTCTGAGAAGGCTGACTAACCTTTGGATACAAGTATTATTGAATAAGCGGTATCTACTTTTTTCTTCAAAACCAGAACATACTTTAAATGTACATATTCAGTAGTGGTTGGTCACTTTTAATTCTGTAGTACATAGCTAAGAAATATTAATGTTTGGAATGACCTTTCGTAATGACTTGTGCATTACAAATAATCTTGCTGACTGACTGCAGTAGTATATGACATTAATATATGGTTACATTGGGCATCATTTGCTTTTAAAAATGTATATTATTTCATAATGCAAAATGCATGACTCACCATGAATATGCATTCTTCCTTCTAGCAGCCTCCATCTGAGTCGGCATATTCAGCTCTGTCATGCAAATTATTCTTGTAAGTGCTACTTGTTTTTAGTACTTTCACATTTGTACATTGTTGATCAAATACTTAGATGGATTTTAGAACAAAGCTCATTACTGCATCTGTGACTGAGCTGTGAGATTTGACATATTTCTTAGACAAAGAAAGTAACTCCGTCCTGTTACAGACACAAGTTTCTGAAGCTTGTTTTCTCAGACGCTCAGCTTTCACTCTGCCATCAAACATCAGGCACCAGAAATGAAGACTAAGAAGTGAGTATTTGAATGGCACTAAAACCAGAACCCAGATAGACAGTATAAGAATGAAAAACAGTAGAACCGTTAAGATTCATTATGATACTGAAACAGAAGCACATTTAACTGTGGCTACAAAATTCCTAGCAGCTAGCCACAAAAGCAGAAAATAAGCTTGTTTTTAATTCAGCGACATTTTACTATGCCAGTTAGTGCTTCAAAAAAGGGATACTAAATATTTACCCATTATAACAATGGAAGGTATTCTCACTTTAGAAGTGAACGGAGGGATGCAGTCCATTCACGGTGCCATCAGTATAACTGAAATAAATAAGGAAGCTTCATGTCGATTCGCTTTCAGTTAAGACCTGGTCCAGCGCTTACCTGGCATTTGCAGTTGAAATGCAACCTTCCAGTGATTTCTAAAGGAGGATATTACTCACATTTTGACATTGCCATACACTGCACCTGCAGACAAGTGTTTGTCCATTTTATCTACTCGTAAAACAGTCCAGATTATAGGTGGAAGTTGAAGGATGACTTTCTCAGCTATTTCCTTGCATTTATTTTACTGACAATATATCAAAGGAAATGATGGACCAAGTATGAGCGATAAAGTACAGTTATTTACAATACTACATTTTCTTACAATTGTGTCAGTGACTCAACAGGTAGTATACTTGCTTGCGGTGCAAAGGGAGTGGGTTCTATTCCCACTCCAGATGACTGGATTTTTCAAAGTGCTGATATTAAAGAGCAGCAGTAGGGGGTGCTGCACTGCTCAGTGCATCATCCTTTGGATGAGATGTTAAACGGATGTCACATCCTACTGAGTTGGTAATAGCACATACCTATCAACTTCTTAGCACAAGAAATCTGCAAAAGGCAAAAAAAAATGGGGGAACAAAGGCCCAGCAATAGGAACCTAATTTAAATATTGCCTTTATAAACTTAGAGAGTTGCTAAAATAATAGATTTTGCATAGGTGTGCATTTTCTGAAGGATATGAATTCTGAAACTCAAATGTATGTCACTATTTAGTGACTTCATTCCTAAATGATTTTCCAGAAAACCACCAATTTATGAAGATCTGAACAAGAATGAGTTGAAAATCTGGCCATTCTGCAAATCTGGACAGTTGAGAGGTATGCAGCTCAAATGGATGTAAAAGATACTGTGGCACTTATTGAAAAAAGAGTACAGAAAGGGACTTGGCCAAATTTCCCCTAGTAGTATAAATACCACTTCAGTTCTTCCCTGAAAAAAGGCTACTAGCCTGCTGGACTAATCTGGTCAATAAAGGATGTCTGGATAAATAAATAAATAAATACATTTATCTACTACAGTATAGCACCATATTTCCTGTCTGTAACACAACAGTGACATTACAAATGCATATGCAGTTTTGGATAAACAGTTTTTTGTGAAAGGTTTCTACAAAAATGTGGCTTGTGGTTGTGGGACTGCATTTCAGGTATGTACCATAGTAACAAAGACATAGATAATGCATAACTAACAAGCCAGGTCATTATCCTCTGATATACCCAATCCACATAAGTACACACTCTATAAAACTTATTGCTTCTGTGTCACAGAGTTTCCCTTACCATGTTGATTCTTGATCCAGCATCAATGCAGTTCTAAAAGTATTTTTTTTGCTGTTTTTTTCTCAACCTACTCTACTTACAGTACCCCCAGTAACCCATGTAATGCCAGATCTACCTACCCTTTCAATTTTCCCCCTAGACCTATCTCTGACCAGGTGGTCCTTAAGGTCATCCTGTGGTTTTCCTGTCTTAATTCTGCTTCAGTGGTTTATCTTTTTATGTCCTACTCATGTTTCTATCCCCCTACATGTGCCCTGACAACGTATCGGAGAGTATGCTCTACATGTCCTCATAGAGCTGATGTTGGCAAGCTGCCTCTAGTCTCAGCTGGAAGCACATCACAATTTGCTTTGCAGCATCTTCCAGAAAGCCTCGTTGCTTTAGGTACTCATACATATGTCTCAGAACCAAAAAGCCACCAATAGACCAGCAAGCAAAAAAAAAACAGTTGAAAAAACACAAATTTATTAAACATCAAGCACTTTTGTCCCTTAAAATACCAAATGGGACTTCTTCAGAACAAATAAACCATTCCAAAACACATGTATATATACTAAAATGAATCAATTATGTAATTAAATCCACAACTTCCTTAAATAAACATTCCCTAAAAACATTCAATAAATTAACAGTATAACATATTAGTAGTCATTTAAAAAAGAAGTTACTCAAAAACAAAAAATGTTGCCTACCCTTAAATACCCCCCTAGGACTATTAGTGTAAAAACAATAAACCTAACTACATTTTAAAATCCTGTGAATAACACACATAAAAATATTATAATGCACACTCATTATAAATACACTTTCTTCTATAATTCTAAAGCTCTCCTTCTTAAAATATCTAGAATGGAAAGATTTTCATTAATGCCTGGGGGGGGGAGGGGGGCTTGGTAGCATTTAGCCTTACTTGCCACTGTAACTCTTTAATCTCCAGTTCAAGTTACCAGCATCCCCCCCTTGGGTTGTAGGGAACCACTTCCAAGACACCAAAATTAAACTTTGCAAACCCATGACATTCCAAAGTATGTTTAAACAAATGATTATTGGAGTTTCCTTTAAAAATAGCATAAAGATGTTCATATATTCTCTTCTTTAATTGCCTCTCAGTTTTACCAATGTAAAAATAACCACATTTGTCACAGACTGCTATATAAACAATACCCTTAGTATTACAATTCCCCTTTTTAATTTAGTAACAAAAGGTATACCTTGAAGTGTTATATTTTTTCTTGCAAGATGTAAGTACATTGCTTACATGTTCCATATTGTTATATACCCTTCAACGAGGGGAAAACTTTGCTCTTACCATGTTCAAAAAGGTATTTGCAATGCCTACCAGTTCTGTAAATAAACTGTGGTTCATAACCTATAAACTCTATAATGTTTGGGTTCCCTCTAAAAATAACTCAACTTTTAGCAATGATATCCTTAATTTCACCGGCACTAGACCCATATGGAATCACCATACTTCTATTATACCTCTGCGTATTATTCACCCCACTACTGCAACTGTTCAAAAAATTTTCATCACCTAAAAGTGGTTTGTACCTTGTCCCCAGTGTACCTTTTGTTAAGTTAAAAAAGGGGAATCGTAATACTCTTCTTCCCTGCAAGTACCTAGGATGAGAATCGAACCCAGGTAGCCTACGACAAGTAAGAGCTTTATCCCTCTTTGCCACAGCACTAGGTACCACTGCAGTTCTAAACTCTGATGGTTATGAGTGACTACGGCTGTCTGTAATACTACAGTCTACAGTGTTGCTCTGTTTCTGAAATTGCACTGCTTTACTCAAATGTCCAGGGCCGGATGGGAAGCCACTTCAAGTTGTTGCTTACAACATAAATATATTTGCTGTTAGCATGTATCTTACTCAGGGACAGGTAACAGGGTGACAAATAGCTGATGTCGCAGATGGAGAATGTGAAAATGGTAACTAGGTGTATGCCTACACGTGTCACATTCATGCACCTGTGTTGTTGCTGAGACTGAAATGACACAGAGGGCACCACATATGTAAGTGTGCTTATTTGGAAGTTTTATTTCCAATATTGCAGTTATAACATAATATTTGCCATTTCTGAGTTACTTTATATGGAGTGCAAAACACATGAGATGTCTAGCACGCATATATTCGCATTGTAAGTGAGGACTGCATTGCTGCTCAATGTATAACATATAGTGGCCCCTACAGACTTGTCTGTTTGCAAACAAATGTAGCAGCTGAGATTATAAAATACTGTATACTTCCATGAAGAGATACTGCATATGTTTTGTGCTGTAATAAAATGTGTGGACATCAGCTAGCATCTGCTGGAAAGAGTCCCACCAGCACAGATGACAGTCCAAGTGCAGGTGCAGGATGACATGGTATACTGCTTGAAAGGTGGAACATGAAAAGGCACAAAGTACATTGAACATGTGCTGCTCATTGTGGTATGACCAGTGTAAGCAGATTGTTTAGTATAGACACAATAAAAAAAATGTACATCAATGGCTCTGTATTAGGTGATGTGGTACGTCTGTACACTGACAGTTGTATTGTTGTACTTGACAATATTTGACCTCAGCAAAGTGGTATACACGACTGCCTGTAAACGTTCTTGTATTGAATAAAAACATGCACAGAACACAATTCCACACTGCATATATTGTTCCATGATCGCAGGCATGTGTGTACAGGGAGGTCAGACACTTGCTGTTATTTACTTCTATAGGAATTGTATAATTATGCGCATCTGCCCTTTGCATAAGTGTTTAGTGTCACTGTATATAATTTACAGTACTCAGCATTCAGTGTAGAATGGATAATGTTAACCATGTATGTCATGCATAGGACTCTCCTACATAGTTGTCCAGGTGCAGCAGACAGTGCTTTATTTTCCATCCAATCAGTGTGCTTACCACAGGTCACCCAATGTGATATGTATATTTTGCACATGTACTTAACAGTGCTGCCATTTGGTAGAATAAAAGACTATATTTAGTGGACTGAAACACACAGTTAATTTAAATCAGATACTACAAGAATCACTGTCTTATGCATTTGTCAGTTGTATAATAGTAGGAATATCTGAGTACTTCTGAATACACAGTCTTGTATAAGTACTCTGTCCTGCTATCCATACAGCCACTACAAATACTAAGACATGTGACTGTATAAATAATGCACTTATCTTCTGACCTGGAGACTCCTGTTCAACATTTGCTGGTGGATTTCCTTAAGGGGCTCATGTTATTAGTTACACATGCCACTATGGTAACAGCAGTACTGTTCCCCTGATTGTGGAATTTTTGTGAAATTGGTGAACTTCTTGCTGTCCTAATCTCATGCATCCATCTCCAAGAGGAAATCCACTCCTGTGCCACATGAATGGAGGCTGTGTAGACTACTAAGCTATGGATGAACCAGGTGATCTCTTGATCACCTGACTTATGTTTTGCTCACCTCATATCATCCCAACTATGTGCTTGCTTATCATATTTGGTCATGACTATGAGCGGACAAGTTTTAGAAAAGCACAGAAAAGGAGAATAATTTGTATGTAATACATAGTATGCATTAGACACTCACATTCTATGCTGTGTAGTGGCAGAAGGTACAATGGTGCAGGCAGCAGTGTGTAAATGACATATCTTACACGTCGGTCTGTGTTTATTTCTTTAGCCCAGTTGTTTTGCATCTGATTTCATATTATGCAAAAAGGCTAGTATATAGTTAGGCTTATTACTTGTTTGTGTTTCTCTCTGCTTTGCATCAAATAAAGATTTGCAAAGCTCATTAATACCTCTGTGTATAAAGCATGTTGACTGTTGGAGCCATGCAGCTGACATCATGCAGTATACTTAAAAGTTTCTGACCTGGTTTTCCACTTTTCTTTCAGACTCTGTTCCATGCTGTGCTGTTTTGATGGTTGAGCTTGCATGCTGTTATTTTGTGTACTGTTTGATAATTATTGGTAATCATTCCTACTATGGGTATTAGTTGTATATTGGCTCTGCTTATGTTGTTCTCAGGATTATGGTATTTTTTAAAACAGTTAACACCTTCTCTGGATTATGGTATTTTTTTAAAACAGTTAACATCAAGTTTGTCCTGTGTCTAGTGACTTTAATACCAGTTGCATATTATTTTACTACTGTATTTCACTACTTGCTACCTTATGCATACTGGATTACATATACGCCATAAACGGCTACTTGCTTATGCGTGGTATACGTGGAGCTGTTGAACACTGACTTAATTACCTGCAGGAAGCCTCATATAAACACTCTTGCATATTTCACTTTCATTTTACATATAATGGTTTCTTAGTTTAGCATTGTGTCTTTAAGACAGCCTGTATGATATCCTACTTAATTTTTAGTCATAAAGCTGTTTTTTGAAGCTATACTATGCACTCTAGCATATTTCACTTTCATTTTACATATAATGGCTTCTTAGTTTAGCGTTGTGTCTTTAAGACAGCCTGCATGATATCCTATTTAATTTTTAGTCATGAAGCCGTTTTTTTTTTGAAGCTATACTATGCACACTAGCATATTTCAATCTCATTTTACATATAACGGCTTCTTAGTTTAGCGTTGTGTCTTTAAGACAGCCTGTATGATATCCTACTTAATTTTTAGTCATAAGGCCGTTTTTTTTAAGCTATACTATGCTAATGTTACACACGCTACAGTAATCTGTTAGATTTGTTTCTTGAGCTGTCGCAGCGTTGTACAGGGGCAGCACCATCACCCTCTCAATATTTCCTCCAAATCAGCCCTAGAAGATATTCGTGTTTTTGTGAGTTTTCTGCTTTATTTATAACTTTATGGATGTGCCTCTCTACTCCATACATATTCATGGTTTAATTATTATATAGTATCTCCTTGCATTTCCTAAACTGTGATACTACAACCATGTAGTGAATTACTTTCTCAGTACCTTCCTGTAAGAATCTAGCCAACCTTGCTAAAGTGTATATGTGCTTACTATCCTGTACTGCTCCATTCTGTGTGTGTGTGTCTTTATAATGTAGACATCTGATATAAGACATTTAATTTGCATTTATTCTTTCACCCATAACATTTTACAGTTATTACTAATATTAGCTACAGTTAATCTAAGTTTTGCATCTGTTTTTGAGTTTTCAAGCTCCTGCTGAACTGCTGTTCTAACTGATATTTACATACTAAAAGCTCATTTTATGAAATACCTCTATGACATTGATTGCTTATATAATTTTTAAGTCAATTTTTCTTATAATTTTATCTGTCTAATGACCTTTATTTTTGCTACAGCTGTTAACTGATTGCGCTTTTTAGATACAGTTGCTTATTGTTGTTTATTGATACAGCTGTTTATTGACTGTGGTTTTTTTTTTTTTTGGGCTGATATTGCTTATATGATTTTTAATTGAATTTGTTTCATATTTTTTCTATGACCTTTATTTTTGCTACTGCTGTTTACTCTCTGTGTTCCTTACTACTTTGTCTTCTCTGTCATTTGTGTATCTAGCTAGTTAACCTGTCTGTCCAGAATTAGAGTTGGAGAACCTGCCCCACCCGATGACCGCGAATCCTTAATTTAAAAATAATACCTGCTGTCTCTTCTTAAGTTAAGGAATAGAGGCTAACTTTTCCCTGAACTCAAGGATACAAGAAAGTATTTTTTGCTCTATGCTAAGTTATTTCCTTAAAACTATAGGTGTAAATTACCCTTCCCGACCAGGATAGCCAGCAACCATACTCCTCTCTGCTTCTCTACCTCCATCCCTTCCCCTCCAGTAACCTCTGCACTTGACTGCACTATCTTCCCTCCCTTCCTCCTAGATCCCCTTTTTCCCTCTCTAACACCTATTGTACCTGTATAGCTTTTGTCCACTAGATGGCACCCTTCTCTTGATACTACCTTTGTACATTTAAACTACTGAGTCATACTTGAATTTCTCAGGAAACAATTTTTACCGAACTGTTTTTTGAAGTCCCACTCTACCCCTCTTTTTTTCTCTATAACTCACATAACCACCATACCTCCTCTTTCTACCATTTTACTCCATTATCACCTTAACCTTCCTCTATCCACACTTATCAGTCAGCATTTCTCTGATTGTTTTCACAAGACTGTTTCTTTATCATTCCCTTGGCTCTTCCTGCTCTGTTCACTCTGCAGGCTCACTCCGCTCCCCTACCCTACCCCCAAATCCTACCCACCCCCAGTGCATCTGGCCTTATACCTCTCTAGCCACTCCCATCTTCCCATCATTCAATCCCAGCCCAAACCTCATTAAGGACTGCACCTTACTACATCCCTCCTCCCTCTTCTTCATATATTCTGTATCCAATCCCATCCCACACTAAACACATTCTATCTTACTACTCCTCTTCCTCTTCATTTTATACTCCTACTTACTTACTCTCCTTCCTCAACTTCCTCAGCATAATATTTATTTCTCTCCTATCAACTCTTCTCAAACCCCTACTCCTCTTCTTAATTTTCCCCTTCCTTTCCCTTCCTTATATCCTAACTGCCTATGAACATCTTAGCTACTGCAACTTCCAGCATGCCACAAGAAACACTTCCCTACCATCCCCATCAGGCATCCTAAAACACAGCAATATCACATCCACAACTAACTATCTCTTCCCAAAGTATCACAGAGTCATCCACATTAGCTATAAACACCAGCAATTTAAAAGAGCACATAACATATTGAATCTTACTCTAATTCACACACATATAGATGGCACCTTCACCTCCTACTCAATGGTGACATCCATCCTAATCCTGGCCCTACCACTGATAGTCCTGCTAACCTAGGAAGACCACCTCCCTCTTCCATTCATATTCCTACAAGGCCTCCAAACTCCCTCTTCATTGCTCACTTAAATATACGAAGTGTCAATAATAAAGTGACTGATCTTCATGCCCTACTGGATATACATGACTTCGACATTCTTTGTCTAACCGAAACATGGTTAAAACAAACAACCCAAGATAATGAAATTACCCCTCCAGGATATAGTATTTTAAGAAGGGATCGCATTGGGGGTGTAGCCTTATTATACAAAGCAAATCTTCAAGTTACATAACTTGATACTCACCCACCTTGTGATATCCTTAAGGAAATTCTTATCACTAAGCTACAACTAAATACTTGCAAGTCCATCTACATTATATGCTTATATCTTCCTCCAGGTAACAACATCACCTCCCTCGAAAATATCCTTAGCTGGCTGTCTACTAACTATCCACAAGAAACCATCATCCTAGGCGACTTTAACATAGACCGAAATACCTGTAACTCCAATAATACATCTATCCACATTAGCCTTCATGGCTTCTCCCAGACAATCACCTCATTTACTCATATACATAAACCTACCAACAAAGAAACCACTCTTGATTGGATCCTAATAAATACTCTACCCACAACATATATGTCTGGTATCCTCCCTTCTGACCTCAGTGATCACTCTCTTACTTATATAATTCGACAAAAGAATAATATTCCCAGCCCCATAGCTCTTAGAACTACTCATTACAATAAACATTTCAACCCAGAACACTTCCAGAATGAACTCAGTGTATGCAACTGGTCACCCCTAAAACATCTCCAACTAGATGAAGCAGTGGCCTACTTCATCACTAAGTTCCTTGAAATCTTGGACCACCATGACCCTTCTCGTACTCTTAGAAACAATACCAAAACTGCTCCATGGCTCACAAAGGAATCTAAGCAAAAGATTCTACTAAGAAACAAATTTTGGGCCGAATAGCGTACCTCCAAAGACCCAACTGATCATCTGAAATTTAAACAGCTTAGAAACTTGACTAAGGCATCAATACTTCAAGACAAAAAAAATTCTTTCACCTTCAAGAATCCAGTCAACAAAGCCCACAGAAATTCTGGTCAGGTATCAATAGACTCCTACATTCAGGCAAATCTAGAACACCTACCCCAACTGGTGGTACACAACACACTCCCAAACAAATTGCTGAGTCCTTCAACACCTTCTGTACTGAAGCCATCCAGTCTCTAGCTAACTCTTTACCTCTGTATCCTCTAATCTGCCTTCCTCCACAAATAACTCCCCACTCACTTTCCAACTCCAATCTGTGCCTACATCCCTGATCTATACCCTCCTTCAGAAATGTAAACCCTCTACCCCCTCTTCTGACCGATTACCTGTTAAGTATCTTCAAATAGCAGCTAACGTTATTGCCTACCCTATCTCTATCCTAATCAATAGAACCATTACTGAAGGCACCATCCCTACCGTCTGGAAAGTATCTCAAATAATCCCCCTACACAAAGGTGGTAACTCAATTGAACTTTCCAACTTTTGTCCAATTGCCCTACTCTCTCCCATAGCTAAAATTATGGAAAAATGTATTCACCAGCAACTTCTAGACCACATTCTCCATAATAACCTTTTAGCTAGCTCTCAACATGGCTTTCGACCTTTCCATAGCACCACCACTGCCCTACTATCATTTTCTGACCTTATTAATAAACAACGTAATAATAACACCCTGTCCTGTGCTATTTTTATAGATCTTTCAAAAGCTTTTGACATGGTTAACAATCAACTACTACTGAATATACTTAAGTCCCTTTCCCTCGATACTCAAGCCCTACAGTGGTTCAAGTCCTACCTAGACAACAGGCTACTGCCAGTGCTTTGGGACAATACTCTATCCTCCCTTCTTCCTGTCTCCCTTTGTGTACCCCAAGGTTCTATTTTGGGTCCTCTTCTATTCTCTATCTTTATAAATGATCTATCTATTAGTATCCCCATGCTATATCCATACAATATGCAGATGACACCACACTAATATCCTCAGCTACAGATCTTTCAAAACTGCAGTCCCTCACCCAAAATGTCTTTGAGCATGTAGAGGAATGGTTTTAACAGCGTTGTCTTCTCCTTAACCCTAAAAAGACTAAACTGCTGTTGTTTACTCCCACACAAAAATCCTCCCCACCTCACTTCACTATTAAATCTAAAAATGGTACAGTTCTATCCCCTGATACTAACACTAAACTCTTAAGAGTGACTATTGACCATAACCTCAACTATGACACTCACATCAATACCACAATAAAATCAGTTAATCGAAAACTAGGCGCTCTCTACAGAATTAAACCATTCCTTACTCCCAATGCCGGAACTGCCATTGCCCACACCCACCTAATCTCAACACTCTTTTATGCCTCTACTATATATAAAACCTATCTAAAAGCAACCTCAACAAGCTGGCAACCTCTTACAACAATATTGCCAGATTTGCTACCAGCTCCCCATTTAGAACCCATCACTGCCTAAATCTTAATCAACTGGGTTGGCTAGAAATGCAAAATCAAATTCTTTTTCACCAACTGGTTATTTCCCACAAAATCCTGTATTATCCAGGCAATATACATATTCTCACAAGTCTAATCAGCCCATATAAAATCTAACAAACCTGTGCTCTGCAAACAAACTACTCATAACTACCCAAAAACCTAACAATAAAGCAGGAGAATCCCTTTTCTCTAACACCGTGGGAAAAAGCTGGAACCTACTTCCTAGTGCAGTCACATCTCTTTCTTCTATTTCTCTACTTAAAAAGAAACTTGAGTCATACCTTACAACCCACTGCCTATGTCCCTGTACCAACCCCGACTAGAGTATCTCTTACTGTTACCCTAGGCTACTACCACTTATATCTCTCTTCACAGTCACTTTAAGGCCCCTACGCTAGACGTTCCCTTATTGCAACTAGGCACAACTGAATGTGCCTTCTTTCTGCCTTATCTTTAGTCACTACCCTTATACTAATTCTTTCAATTCTGTTATTATCTGGCCTGTTCTCCTGTTCCTGTTTATTACTTTGCTTTGGTATCTACCCACCTTTCTAAATCCTCTTTATTTTCTTCTTCTTGCACTCAAAAAAAATGGAACACCTGTTATTGTCTTACAAGTATCCTGTAATTGTAGTTTACTGCTCTGTTTTTGTGCATGTCTTTGTATCCTGTAATTGTAGTTTACTGCTCTGTTTTTGTGCATGTCTTTGTATCCTGTAATTGTAGTTTACTGCTCTGTTTTTGTGCACGTCTTTTTATGGAGCTTTTCTCCCTGGGCCTCTACTGAAAATGGACATATATTCAGTTAGACTAGCCTGGTCAACAAATGTAAAAAAAATAATAATAAATAATAATTACTATGAGACATCTGTGCTAAATTTCTGTGGATTTTTTCTTTGTAACACTGGATTTTGATATTCATTTATTTGAACTAGGTTATTATGTAGTCAGTCTGATGTCTGTAAACATTTTTAACTCTACACTTGTGATATGTGACATATGTTAGTGTATGTAATATATGCATTACAGCATGTACTTCAAGAGTCCTGCAATATACAGCCATTCACATGCACTGGGTGAATGTTTTACTGCTCTACCTCTGTGTGCAAGTATTGCATACGGGCTTTGCTTGTAAACTGCTGCCTGCATAACACACAGGTTGAATCATGGGTAGTATATGTGTTTCTCCTGAGCTTCAAGTGGCCGGTGCCATGGCTGTTATGGACACATGCTGTTTTGTAGAAGATGTAGCTTGCTGTACTATTTATTCATTTGTGCTGTAACAATGTTGAGACATGACTGCCCTGCTATGTATAGAGGCTATGTCAGTGCAACTGCTTATAACATTTATATATGTCTAGTATAAACTACCATGTGACTTGCAAGTACCCAGATCATGTGAGCACACTAGTTGTTAATTTTACAGTCCATTTGTACTTCCCACGCACATTTTAGTAATGCTACTTGAGTGATGCCACCAATTCTGAATCCATCGTGCACTGCCATAGTTGTACTGCAAACTATCATATGATGAGAAGATTTGACTATGAATGATTGGTTCCATGATTTTGAAGAAGGGGCTTAAGATGCTGATAGGTCACTTATTTTTGACTTTGGATGGTTTACCATTCTTAAACACACAGCAGACTGTAGGCACCCGTGAACCCTGTGCCTACTGCGGACCCCCAACCACAGCAAGTTATCTTATTTTGATATAACCAACAAAAGCTAGTACAGCAATCTTGTGTCCTTATTAAACCAGGTATGGGTAATAACTCGTATTTATAGCGCCTTTAAAGATATCTCTAGCTTATAGTAACAGTGTTCTGTCAAGTAACAGGCTTCACAATTTCATTAATTGTTTTACTACTTGTGTCCTTAGCTCAGTTATATCCTGCTGTGGGCATTCCCTTTTCTAAAACTAAAATCATAGCCAGTATTACGCTCCTGCAGTTCAAATGGCTGCAGGGGGGCCCCGGTGATACTCAACTGTGTGGGTGCCTGGCAAAATCTGCTGCTTTGGGGGAAAAATTAGGAGAAAAAAGATTATTCATTTTCTGAGTATGTACTTTATTTGAAATAGGGTTCTGATGTGACCCTGTTAGGATAAATCCATTTGAAATAGGGTTCTGATGTGACCCTGTTAGGATAAATCCATTTGAAATAGGGTTCTGATGTGACCCTGTTAGGATTAATCCATTTGAAATAGGGTTCTAATGTGACCCTGTTAGGATAAATCCATTTGAAATAGGGTTCTGATGTGACCCTGTTAGGATTAATCCATTTGAAATAGGGTTCTGATGTGACCGTGTTAGGATAAATCCATTTGAAATAGGGTTCTGATGTGACCCTGTTAGAATAAATCCAATAATCATTGAATGAACATAAGGCAAGTGCTATGTCGTAGTGATTACCTGGATTCTTCAAGGATAGTTTTCTTTTTCAGGCATTTTAATAAATGCACCAGATATTAAAACTTTTAACAACTTTGCACACGGATTCTAAACAAAGACAACAATAACAGCAGAACAAAGGCCCAAAATCAGGAACACTTAAATATTACTCTAATGCTCTTAAAACCTTAATAGAGTAACACTTTTAGTATCAACATGCATTTTTTGGACAATACAAAGTATGAAAAGTACAGTTTTGTACCTACCATAAATGTAGATGTTCGAGGATTCCATTGCTGCAGTCCTGACTATTGGGTATAGTCCGCGTCCCAGTCGGCCCGAATACCAGAGTATAAGGCTGACGTCGGTCATGGCGCCTTAGACTGACGTCAGTACGTCAGGGTACTAATGCGCATGACCGACGTCATTTCCTCAGTCTTTTCTTGCCCCAGATGTCAGAAGACCCAAAAAGACAAGTCCCAAAAAACCTGCACCAAAAACATGTACAATATATACAACAATATATACAAAAATATAAGCATGTAAACTCACCTACACAACAACCCCTAAACATAGAGGGAAGGAGGGAGGGTATTGGACTGCAGCAATGGAATCCTCGAACATCTACATTTATGGTAGGTACAAAACTGTACTATGTTCTTCGTCTTCCATTGCTGCAGTCCTGACTATTGGGTAGAATCCCAAAGCAGAGGAAAGGGAGGCTGGCAAATTATAAGGAAGTAGGAGCTGATAACATGCCTTGCAAAACAGCAGTGGCAAAGCCAGCCCTAGACTTAGAGTAGATAGGAAGATGATAATGCTTAGAGAAAGTATGCACTGAACTCCAAGTAGCTGCTTCCAAAATATCCTTAGTTGCCACCCCTTAGAAATGCTGTTGAAGTGGCAGTAGCCCTAGTGGAATGAGGCCTAATCCCAGCTGGAATCTCCTTGCCATGATGGGAATAACAAAATGCAATGCAAAAGCCAATCCACCGGAGATAGTTTGTTTTGACACAGGCTTGCCCTGTGAACTCAAAACAAAAGAAACAAACAACTGCTGAGACTGCCTAAAATCCTTAGTCCTGCTTAAATAATATCTCAATTGCCTGTGTACATCTAAAGTGTGCAAAATCTTTTCCCCTTTATTTTGGGGATCTGCATAAAAAGTAGGCAAATGAATAGTTTGGTTTAAAGCCACACTAGAAACCACCTTAGGCATAAAGGAAGGATTAGTGCGTAATGATACCCTATCCTTATGGAAAATCAAAAGGGCTCTACTGCCATAAGGGCCTGCAACTCAGACACCCTTCTTGCAGAAGTAATGGCCAACAGAAAAGCAGTCTTCCATGACAAGTATTTCAACTCAGCAGTAGCGCAGGCTCAAAAGGTTGTAGAGTAAGTTTTCCAACACAAAATTGAGATCCCAAGCAGGAGTAGGAGCTCTCTGGGGGTCTTATATTCTTTGCCCCTCTAAGAAACTGCTTGAACAAAGGATGCGAAAACAAAGGTGGGTCACAATCATAATGAGCTGAAATTGCTGCAGCATGAATCTTAATGGAAGAGAAGGACAAACCTTTGTCCAATAACTCAGTAAGATATTGAAGAGCCACACTCAAATTAGGCTCAGAAATCTCCAAATTCTTTGCTGTACTCCAAAATAAAAATCTCTTCCATTTGTCTGCGTACACCTTCCTTGTACTAGGTCTTCTAGCTTCCATAATCACATTTAAAACTTGTTGAGGAAGTTGAGACCTGCTGTGCTTCAAGAGAGAATATGCCAGGCTGTTAGATGAAGAGAGTGAAGCTTGACATTGAGCAGATGACCATCCTTCTGAGATAACAAATGAGGAATCAGAGGTAAAGGCCATGGAGGCTTCCTTACCAGACTCCGTAGTAGTGGATACCAGTGTTGCGAGGCCAATCTGGAGCTATCAAAATCATCCTTGGCCTGTCTTGTCTGACCTTTAATAATACCTTTGGAAGAAGAGGCAGAGGTGGAAAGGCATAGACATGAAGGTTTTTCCAACTGAAAGACAGAGCATCCACTTTCCAAGCTGTGTGATGAAACCCCTTTGTGCAATACTTTGGCAGCTGGTGGTTTAGTGGAGAAGCGAACAGATCTATGTCTGGAGTTCCCCATGACACTGTCAATTTCTGAAATACATGAAGATCCAGTTTCCACTCGTGGGGATCCATGATTTGTCTGCTTAACACATCTGCTAGGGAGTTCTGTGCTCCTGGCAGAAACCTTGCCTGAAGAGTTAGTTGCAGGCTTAACGCAGTCTCCCATAAAATCATTGCTTGCCTGCATAGAGGATAAGAATGTGTTCCCCTTGCTTGTTGATGTACCACATGACAGTTGTGTTGTCTGTTAGAATCAACACCTGCCCTGGAAGAAGTAACTCCTTGAAAGCCATCAATGCAAACTGGACTGCTAACATCTCCTTCATGTTGATATGTAGATGCTGTAGTCTGGCAGGCCACTTGTCTTGTATCCACTTTCCATTTAGATGAGCTCCCAAGCAGTGTCCGAGACATCTGTCGTTAAAATCTGACTCGCCTCTGGCCGGGTCACAGAGAGTCCCTTGTTTAGGTGACATTCCTGAGCCCACCACAAGAATTCCTTTTGAAGGCAAGGTATTATTTGAATGACAGTGTCCAAATCCTGGCAGTGCTGTGTCCATACATTTTTGAGATACCATTGCAGCTTCCTCATATGCAGTTTGGCATTGGGAAGCACCAGAATACAAGATGCCATGAACCCTAATGCTTGAAGGACTGTCCTTGCAGTCAGCACGGACTGATGAGATAGTTGATGGAAGTAAAGTGACAGACTCTTTTGTTTGTCCGGGGTTAAAAGGCCATCTGGGCTGCTGTATTCAGTCTCACACCCAGAAAGCACATGTCTTGAGAGGGTACTAGACTGGACTTTATTTCGTTCACAGAATACCCTAGGCATCTTAGCACTGCTATGACATATTCCAGATGCTGTAGAAGGTCTTCCTTTTCTTGAGCCAGAATCAGGCAGTCGTCCAAGTAAGGATAGATTTGAATGCCTTGAAGCCTGAAGTAAGCTATCACTGGAGCCAGAACCTTTGTGAATACTCTGGGCGCAGTAGATAAGCCAAAGGGCAATGCAGAGAACTGATAATGAAAATCTCCAGTTCAAACCGCAGATACTTTCTGCAACTTAGCCTTATAGGCACATGAAGGTAAGCTTCCTTGAGATCCAAAGTTACCATCCAGTGATCCTTGCCCAGCAGAGGTAACAGTTGTTGTAACGTCAACATCTTGAACTTGGGAATGTCCAGATAAGTGTTGAGGATAGATAAATCCAAAATTGGTCTCCACGTGTTCCCCTTCTTTGGTACTAGGAACAGGCGAGAATAAAATCCGAAGCCCCTTTCTGACACAGGGACTGGCTGAATGGCCCCTATCTGGAGTAACTGAGAAACTTGCTTGTGAGCCTCTTTCCTTTGTGGAGGAGGAACATCTGGCATGCCTTTGAAAGGGGGCATTGTGTGGAAATAAAATCTGTAACCGTGATGAATGATATCCAGCACCCATCTGTCTTGAGTGATTAAATCCCAATTTTCTTTGAAAAGAGACAGTCTTCCTCCCAAAGGAGCTGCCAGGCGAGAATCCACTGGCAGCTGAAAAGGCAGGTCATTGGGTCTGCTTACGAAAGGACTGACCCCTGCCCTCACCAGAAGTCTGAGCAGGTGAACTCTCTGATCTAGGCCTAAATGAACCTTGAGCCCTGCCCCTACCACGTCTAGACCTACCCCTAGACTGGGAACCATAAGCAGGATATGTCCACCCCTTAGCAGGCCAATTTCTACTAAACTTGGAGGCTGCACCTGCAAAAATCTTTAACAGTCTGCATAGACTTAGCTTTGTCCTCCATTTTCTTTAAAACTGCTTCCACAGGCGGTCCAAACAACACATCAGACTGTAAAGGAGCATCCAAAATCCTGGTCTTAACATGCTCAGCTAAATTCTGATCCTTCAACCAGGCATGTCTGCGAAGAACAGAACTAGTAGCAGCCACCCTCGAGGAGGCCTGAACAGCATCAAAACCACACTGCAAAGAATGCTTACCCACTTGTTCAGACACATGAACCAAATCCAGCAATTCTTTACACTCAATACCTTCCGCCAAAGCATCCACCTTAGATTTCAATTGTGAAAGGAGATAATTCTGATATTTTAGCATGTGAAACTGACAATTCAACGCCCTCATGGCTAGAGTGGAAGAAGTATACACTTTCTTACCCCACCTATCCAAAGCCCTTGCCTCTTTATCAGAGGGTACAGGATTTTTAACCACAGAAGCTTTAACACCTTTAGGCCCCTGAGAAACAGTTTCTGGGTCCGCCCTAGGACTCTTAAACAAATACTTATGAGCTTGGGCACCCTATAATACCTATCAGGCTTAACAGGAGCAGGAGGCAAGGAGTCAGGGTTCAGGGAAGCCTCTGCAAAACATCCTCCACCACATTCAACACAGGAGGAATAGCTAAGGGCCTATGCTGGGGTAAAACAAGAATTCCCTAAGCCTTTTCCTGGAATCAGAGTAATCCTGGCCTTCCCATTTAAAGTGCTCCCTCATGGAGTGAAGAGTCTCTGAAAATGAAAAATCCTCAGGAGGAGAAGCTGTAGGAGTGGAATCATCCACATCAGAATCAGAATAAGTAGGAAACTCTTGTAAGTCTTCCACAGAAGACTCTGAAGCCTGTGAACACTGTTCAAAACTATCAAACTCCTGTTCCACCCTAGGCCTCTTATCAGGCGGGGGCATAGAACCTCTAATTAGAGTAATCAAATCTTCTGCCATTTTAAGCATATGTTTCTTAGGCACAGAGCCCGAAATGCTAGGAGAAGCCCCACAGAAGCTGAACTTGGCCTACCTCTAAAAGAAGCTTTGGCAACAGAAGGAGAGGCCCTAACTACCTTGGGAAGAGAGGGAAGAACAGTTACCTCAGAAGCCCCCTCAGCCTGGCCTACCTCCTGAGAGGGCACATCCTGTAACAATAAAGTATCTGCCTGAGACTCCATGGAGACTCCTGGCAAAACCTCTGGCTCCACTGAGCCTACTAAAGAACCGCGTCCGGGACTGCGGTTCCTCACCCCTAGGCTTCACTGTTTTGTCCTTGCGCTTCTTGGATGAAGCGGGCGGAGCATCCGGCGGCATATTATAATTACAACGCTTTCCAAACACTAACCTAGCACAATCTAGCCTCCTCTTAATAGTGCGCTTGTTAAATCTAGCACAAGAGCGGCAACCAACAACGTCGTGCTCAGGCCCTAAACAAGGTATACACAATGTATGATAATCCCTATGCGGTATCTGCTTCCCACAAGAAATACAGTTATTCACTTTTTCTGACATCCGGTTAAATACTGAGGCAAGAAAAACCAAAATGTTCTAGCGGGTTACTTAGCCAACTCTGTTTCGGTCTGAAACTCCGGTTTCGGAAAATCTCAGAACGCCAACCTGCACTCGCAAAATTGCTTCTGCATCGGACCATGCGGCAAAAAAGACTGAGGAAATGACGTCGGTCATGCGCATTAGTACCCTGACGTACTGACGTCAGTCTAAGGCGCCATGACCGACGTCAGCCTTATACTCTGGTATTCGGGCCGACTGGGACGCGGACTATACCCAATAGTCAGGACTGCAGCAATGGAAGACGAAGAACATCTTTGATACCTGGATTTATTAACCATCTTTCCTGAATAATTTACCAGTACTTCAAACTTTTTATGAGGGACAGACCAAAATTATAAGGCAAAAATCAGAGACATTCTAGAAAAACAGGGAAAGTGACTGGTATGGGCTACTCCTCAATGAGATAAATAAAAGTGACTTACTCCTGCTGATCTTTGACGACTGCTAAACAGCAGTCAGTGATCTGGTTTGGCACTAATAGTGTTGCACAAGGTATTGCTGTTTACTGAAATCAGTGTAAAGTTAGTACTGCTTTGGCTTATGCATGTGTGTGTGATTATGTTGGGGTGAATTTACTTTACTTTCTAGCAAAAAAATGTTATTAGCGTTGCCATTATGCTTGTGTGGGGGGGAGGGCATGGTCACAGTGTATTTAAGAGTAACAAGTTGGCCATATTTTCTTTCACTTGCCATCCCTAATGTTGGGCTTACTCATGATAGGTGGCTCCATCTTTAGTGGTTTTGCAGGAAGAGGGTGTGTGAAAGAAATCGTTCATTTCTGTGAGTAGCACTGCCATTTCACTGTGCATTGCTCTGGTTGTTCTTCAATTTTGTTTTTTTCTTCTTTGCTATATGGAGTCTGCAAGCCATCCCTGTCTATGTATGCATCTATCCATGTGCTCTCATTAACCATGAACATGCAGCAAGTGAAATGCAATTCATCCAGTTTCCCTGAAGGTGAACAAATCAGAGTGTGTGTGTGTGTGTGTGTGTGTGTGTGTGTGTGTGTGTGTCTGTGTGCACACACGTATGTTTGTAAAAAATAGTCTCTGATTTTTATCTGTGCACACACAATAATGCCAGGCACATATATAACTCTTACAGATAATAACTCTCTTGGATAGCAGTAAAAAATACAGTTAACAAGTAATTATTTTTAAAAAATAAGGCTTAAAGTATGGTTTACTGTCATGTTATTGAAGATAGAATATCCTGAGATAAATGTACCAAAAGACCAAAATGTTGAAACTCACATTATTAAACTCCTGGACTTGGTCCTCTTACAGGACCATGCCAGCACTCCTTCCTGGATATGCAGAGGTAGAGAGTTTGTCTCCAATGTTTTTCAGCTTTTTGGATTTTAACATGTTAAATGTTTCAGTATGTTTGCCTCAGGATTCTGAACTTCAATAACTTGATAGTAAACCATAAACTACTTCATAGAACAACCATTAACTACTTCACAGAACATTGGGTCACTTAGAACTACTATGGATCTGGTGGTCCCTACACCCTAGACTGTATAAATAGATTTTGATTTGGAATTAGTGGTGGTCTCTGCTCTCAACTCAACCATTATAAAGCCAACCTTACTCAAACGTGTGCAAAGAAGGTTGCAATAGGTTGTTTGGTGGGCTGGGCATGATGTGGTCATTACTTCTTTAATTTTAATCACAATCAAACCTTAGAGGCTGAGGCGGCTCATGCTATAGGACTGCAGACCTCCCACCTGTAAAATGGGTCCCCCACCTGTGCATAAAATAAAAGTCCCCAGTTCCCAAACCGTCCCGTAGAACATATAAAAATAAAAAACATAAAAAAAATCTCGGGCTGCTTAGTTCCTGGCTGCTGTGTTAGGCAGACCAGAACTCCAAGCATGCATGCTCAGGCATTCCTGAGCTCCAGACTGCTCAGTTAGGCAGTCTAGATAGGGAAGGGAGTTAACTCCACCCTTCCAACCCAGAGATCTGTGCAGTGGCGACCGCACAAACTGGACTGCATCACCTGCAGGCTGGACCAATTGCAGGAGGCTCCAGCCTCCTGACATCTCGCAGGAGACTGAGACCACATGCGCGGTTAGTACAGGAGTGCATTTGTGGATCGGAGGACCGATCGGGGAAAACAGCTGCAGTGTACATCGCCATATGGAGGACCGATAACAGGATCATATTTGCAGAGTACATTGTGTGTGTGTGTGTGTGTGTGTGTGTGTGTGTGTGTGTGTGTGTGTGTGTGTGTGTGTTTCTGTGTAAAATGCCCCAGTTGCTTCATGGTGGTGGGTAGGGAATAAGGCTTGAACCCTGTACCTTGAGCTCAAGTGACAAGAGCCTGAATTCCCTACCCACCACCATTTCTAAAACATTTGCAGATTTTTGTCTCATATTTGTTCTGTTCCTCATAAAATCTGTGGTTTCTGTATTTTTGTTACTTAAAACAGACAGTGGTGCAGTGGTAGCAGTGTTGCCTGACAGCTATGGGTTGTCTGGTTTGATTCTTGGCTGGGGTGCCTTCTGTGTGGAGTCTGTATGTCCTCCCTGTGTTTGTGTGGGTTTGCTCTGGTGTCCTCAGTGGATATTTGTCCCTATTTTCTGGACTGTATTCCCCCATTATTGGCTTTGTCCAGGTTTTTTGTGCCAAAGTTGACAGCTATGGTGAGAACTGAATTCACTAAATAGTAGTCATTTAAGTTTAAGTCTTCCTTTCTTTCATAAAAATAGATGATTTGGCATAGTGGTATGTTGCTCTGGCTGTTTTGCACAGGGACCTGGGTTCAATACTTGGCAGTGAAATGTATGGTGGTAACACAACATTTTATTCTAGCAACTTTCCAACATTATACAAGCAATGTTTAAAATGTGTCCCCCCCCCCCCCCCCCGAAAAATAAATTTTGGCTTTGTCCAGATTTCTTGTGCTGCAAAGTTCAGAGATGCAGCTGAGTGTCGAGTAGATTTTACAAGGAGCTGAGAGCTGCAGGGGAACAAAAGTTTAGTGCTGCTTAAATTGTAAATAGCACAACGGGTAGTGTACTTGCTTTTGCTGCAGAAGGCTGTGGGTTCTTCTCCTACAGTAGGTAGATCCATTGCTGATACTGTACTCTGTTGTAAAGGGTATGGATGCTGCAGTCCTCTTTGGTGAAGATACCTAGTAACTATTAACCTGTTATCAGTTTGCTATCCATTCCCTATTGCAATATTACTAGCATTATAATTTTTTTAATGCAACATAAGCAATTTATTCCTCAGGGGCAACAGGCACTTTATTTGTAGATGAAACAATTACATACAAAGTTTTTTGCTAGCAGTAACCTGTTCATTAGTTAACAGATTTCTTTAATGTGGAATTATTTAGGTGGCTTTTACTTCTTCAGAGATCATGCATATTTACTGATACTGGTGGACTGTTGAAGTTTGAGTAGATTTTATGATGGAAATGTTCTGAATTGGGCAGTTCAAATGTACTGTACTGTACAATGAATATAATGTAATACAGTCAGGAAGGTGCATCAAAGATCATGTGTATGTTTCGTGTTCAAAGGGCCTATGATTTGAAAAGAGCCCAAAATTAATCTTTATCTGCCACTGGCAAAATGTATTTTCTTTGAATGTGTGTTTCAATGCTGTTTCAATGTGAGTTTCAAGGGCAGAGAAGTTTTAATGCTAAGTCTATATTCTTTGTGAGACTGCATTGCTTTGTTTAGCAGATATCTATTAGGGTTTATGCTGTAAAATATAAAATAAAACTTTCAAATGAAATCCATATCATCGCAGAAGTAAAGCAGTATGCACATTACAGTGTTTATGGCAAATGGGGCGAAATAACCAAGGAATGGGACATTGGAATGGCTGTAGGGGGACGCTCCATTCGACCATGATTTTGTGAGGGGGGGAAGGGCAGCAAACTCAGACAGCCCCGGCTGAACTATACCTCTCAACTGTCCAGAATTTTGCAGAATGAATAGATTTTTGCTTCTAATTTTTGGTTTGTTCCTCATAAAATGTGTGGTTTTCTGCCAAATTATTTAGGAATGAAGTCACTAAACAATGACAGACATTGAGTTTCAGACGTCATAACCTTCAGAAAAATGCATGCTAAAGCAAGACCTGTTATTCTATCAACTTTGGAAGAAAACGTGGAGGGTTTACAATTATACATAATTGTAATGATCAGAGTTATAGATTACTTTTATTTCAGAAAGGATGTAGATGATCTTATTTTGTCAGCTGCTCAAGTTAACAGTACTAATTTTAAAAAGGTGTCCCTTCTTTGACAGGTTCCCAGCTGTATTGTGTGGAAATGTTATATTTTTGCATAACATTTTTGGTCTGTTTTTCATAAAATTGTGGTTTTCTGGCAAATTAGTAGCAAATCATTAAAGACTAAAGTTAGAAAATAATGGCAGACATTTGAGTTTCAGATTTCATACCTTCAAAAACTCATATTAATGCAAGACCTGCTACTATTCTATTATCTTTCTAAGTTTATAAGAGCAATATTTAAATATTGTCTTTATTTTTGGGGCTGTGTCCCACTTCTATATATGGCTTTGTCCAGATTTCTTGCTCTGAGGTTGAGAGCTATGAGTGTCAGAACCATCACCATCAGCCAGAGACATTTCAAACTGTTACCTACTTGTTGCACCCCACTCCCCATTGTAGTGGCTCTGGATGTGTCCAAGCAAGGCAAGGAGCAGTTATGTAATGTACGTGTGCAAGAGTATTGCCCCATCCAAGGTAGACCACAAGTATGACCGTGGCTTTTCATCTGTCCTTGATTTTGCAGAATATTCTGGTTTTCTGCCATATTTTTATACTGTTGATTTATGCTTCTTCTTATTCAGAAAATGCATGCTGTTGCAGTGCCCTGTTGCTCTGTATTAAAGTAGCAGTGCTTTATTGACCATCAGGTAAGCTTGTCGGAGATTGTAAGATGCAAGTAAGCTTTAATAAGCCTACTGTTAAAGAATTACCAACATTGAAAGCCTTTTCATTGTTGCCATGCAGAGAATATTTACATAACTAGATAACGTATAAACCTTAGGTATTGAAATGCATATGACAGCATTTGAAATAAAGGACAGGATTACAGTATTTTCAGAAGCTCATTACATTTGTTGGAGACTTGCAGTTATTTTTGCAGGCTTTACCCATAAACTAAACAGAATGCCAATCTATCATGTGTGATCCATAACTTGTGCAGTAATCATTTAAGCAATTTATCTTGAGCTTATTTCATGTTCGCTGTTCAATTTTTACTTTGATCATGTGTTCCCCATGAAACAAGTAGATAGCTGTTGTCAGGCAGCAGGTCTTTTTTGGATAAGAAACATTTTTACAGGTGGGGGTATCACAGAGATTGCTACTTTCAGCATGTTACTTGGTAATTTTATAAAGCTGAGTATAAATTATTATTAGAACTGCAGTGCAAGGAGAAGTGGTTTAAGCTGAGTGCTGCTTGTTTTATTTTATACTTGATTTTGAGTGGCATTCCAGTAATGTATTTAAAAAGCAATTTATTTTTTCATGCCTCACAACCTTTGTGTTTCCATCTAGATATTAAATAAGTTGTCATGTAGCCAATGCATTGAAATATTTTTTTCTTCTACACTTCATTTTGTCTTGATTGGACTCTCATAATGACGGTTTGGCACCCAGGGCAGCATATTTAATTAAAGTTACAGTTGTTGTGGTTTTGAGCATAGCTCCTCCCCGTTATAGTTGGTCACACCCCTTCCCATTGGCCCCACCCATTCAGCTGTCTCCTGCAGCCCCCTTTTAATTTGAAGTCACCAGCCGCAACCGTTTAGAGGTGTGCACAGGAGGTCATTATAACTTTTTTCGGGTCTGGGGAAATGTGGTCATTGTTTTTGTTTACTTTTCTCACATACCTCGGAGGTGTGCAAAGAAGGTTACTATTGCTTGTGTAGGCAATGTACTATCTAGGAGCAACAAACTGGACTACAATATAAATGCTGATCTCTTTGACTGTTTTTCCAGCTGCTACATTATGAAGGAATTATATGTGTATTTACTGACTGAGAGCCCCAGATACCTACAATAAAAGATCTCCCTAAGATACACAAATCTTTAATGAACCCTCCCCTGAGACATACAGTCTCGGGGAAGGGTTAGTTAACAGAATCAGTGTTGATTTATGTAGGAAACAACTTGAAACCTGTTGTGTCCAAATCAGAAATGATTCTTAGACACACACAAACTTTTCTAATGTCTCTGTTTGATAACATTGTAATGAAACCTCTACTAGCTCATTTTTTATTTGTTACTTTAGATGTCTGTTCTATTTTCACTGCAATTCCCAATGATATAGGTATTGATTTTGTTAAGCAATTCTTACAACAACATACCACTTATTCAACAGGTTTTATTAGTACTCTTTGTATGCTTTTGGAATTAATTTTAGAAAATAATGTTTTTATTTTTAATAATTTTTTTCTACAAAAAACAGACTTAGCAATGGACACTTTATGTGCAAATTCCTATGCCAACATTGTAATGGCTTACTGGGAGACCAATTTTGTTTTAGGCAATGAGATGTTCAAGAAACAGATTTATTATTACAAGCGTTTTGTGGATGACATTTTTGTCATCTGGGAAAGAGATGGGTCTAGCCTGGATGACTTTTTGCATTATATTGAAACCAGCACTACATTTCCAAAATGCACTATGCAAGCTTCTAGTCAACGTATTAACTTTCTGGATGTCTCACTACACTTCAATAATGGGTCCATCCATACAGACATTTATAGAAAGAGTTGCTGGAAAAGCAGTCTGTTAGAAAGAAGCAGTATGCACTCCAATCACATCTTTGAAAATATTGTGAAAGCACAATTTTTATGTACTTCACATTTGACCAGTGATTATGTAGCTCTAGGCAACTCTGCTAGAGGCTTATCAAATAACTTATATAGACGTTACTCTAGTAAAACATGTTGGAATGGCTAAACCATATTTTTCTGATGGCCTGTGAAGGGAATACCATACATATACTTCAGATAACAACAATAAGAAGGTTTGCAGGATAAGGTTTTCTTACACTTCTGACAATATGAGTACAAATGAACATTATTAATAGGAACTGGCACATATTAACCTCTAATGATTTATATAGACTAGTTGGGGACCGCCCTCGAGTAGCCTATGGAAATTGCAAATCCCTGTTATGTTATCGAACTGATATATGGTTAATTATCCCATTAAATCTGCTAGACATGGCAGCTTTAGTCATAGCCATTGCAATATGTGTCCTTACATGGCTAACTGTTGTTCTTTTACGCATCCTAGCACTAATAAAGAGTACACATTACCATATTATGCTGCTTGTTCCACACGTGATCTTGTTTACGTAACTTTTTGTGTAGTTTGTCCTACATTTTACGTCAGGAAAACTAATAGAACTTTAAGGGAAAGAGTTTCTGAACATATTTATAAAATTAATAAGAGGGATATTACTGTAGCAGCAGCCAAACATGTTGTAGAGACTAGTTCTCCGCATTCTTTCAAGTTCTTAGTCTGAGAGATTATTAATATGAAAAATAGACTTGGTAATATTAAGAATAAAACTGAACAAGCTGAGCAGAAGTTGATTATTAGATTACAGGCTGATGGGCTGCATGGAGTCAATGACAGCATTTCTTTAAAACATTTTTTGATTGACAGGCCTCTTTCCCATTAGGTTTCATTTGTATATATATTTATGTATACATTTTTTCTTGCTTGTTAGATTTCATTTTTAAATATTTTTAATATTATTTATTTGATCGTTTCATACTGTGGACAATTCCCTGGGTTTTTATTTACATACTTCTGCCATAGACTATTATATGGGAGGGTTTTTGTATGGATACACCTGCTGCATTACAGATATTAGTAGTTCAGGTTGGTATTTCATTTGTTTTTATTTACTTTTTTGTTTGCACACTGTTTTGTGCATATGTTTATTTCATGAGTCTAGTCACAGTTTATTTTGTTACTATGCATAGTGATGCTTTTACGTTAGAATCTGTAGGCCTCGTTTTTTATATTTTTTATGTATTCTTTCACTAGATACTTATTTTCTTTTAGTTTTAGGTCTAGCTACATGCGACCCCGTTGTGTTATTTTTTTCACTGTGATCACTATTGATGTATTTAGTGCCATCTTAGATCTGGTCTCATGATTTTGCAATTGACTGTGATTGGTTGCTTCCCATTTGGAAGCTCAGAGCTTCGTTGCTCTCTCTCATGACTGATTCACTTATGTACTTTTTCTTCATCAGTTAATACCATTCATTTACTTTATTAAAAGACAAGCAGTAGACGTACTTTGTTGATATATATTTCCTTAATTTAAGAAGTATATCTTATCACTCTTGATGTCTATTATACATTGTATATTTGGGATTTTTAGCCTTTTTCCGTGGTTGTTACCCAGAATCCTGAATGTTTTGATTTGCTTAAATTTATTTTGAGGGACACTTGGAAGGTATTAAGAAGCATGTTTTAGAATGGTTTAGGGACAATCTTTTTGTATTTTCTTGAATAGAAGTTTTAAGTGTATGTTACAGGATTTGTTCCTCAACGTCATTCTCTGATGTACACCAGTATGAACTTCTGATTGGTAATCTCTATTTTTAAATTTGTGCTGAATATTTTTATTTCTAATTGTCTGATGAAGCGTTGCATGCAGCAGCACAAAAGCACTTGCACATGAATAAATTACTTTTTATATAGCCCGGGAGTGTATGCTATCTCTGAATTTTTCTCGTGACTATATTTTTCGAGGAGACTACTTTATCTTCTACAACTTTGTTTTTATTTGACTGAAGTGTCTGACACTGTTAAGATATTCATCTGTAGTTCATTCATCCTTGCTTATAATTCTGGAACCTTAATATATATATATATATATATATATATATATATATATATATATATATATATATATATATTTTTTTTTTTTTTGCAGCTGACATGTAATACAGTTATAACATTTTTCTATTTTGCACTTTGCTATATACTTACTTATGATCCTGTTTTTTTTTTCTGTTACCTGCTAGAAGCAGAAACATTTGTTTTACGTTTGTCAGTATGAGTGATAACTGTAGCAGTGTTGTATAGTTGCACGTGTATCTACCCAAACAATACTTATCACATCTATACAATGTTGGCAGGAATGTGCGGGTCTGAATATAAATAAAAATGTGACTATGAACTGGGATAGTGTTTAGCTTTATGGTACGTTTACTGTCAGAGTTGTGTGATAAATATGCATAGGGTATTCTGAACTGGGACAGTGTGCAGCTTTATGGTTCATTTGCTGTTAGAGTTAAGTGTTAATTCTACATTGCATATATTATCTACTATTAGTGTTATCATTAGTGCATCTATTATAAGTATATAGCAAAGTATTAATCTTATTTTGCTATTTAACAATTCTGTCAAATTTTTTGCTTACTGCATCAACACAGAACCACCACTGGACTGAATGATTATGTCATCTTGTTTTAAACAGGATTAAGTAGCTCCAATAATATTAGTTTTGTTTGAATGAATCCAGGGTTCAAGTCTAATAAATTGTTATGAATAATGCAGAAGGTAGAGGAAGCAATCTTTAGACCTTACATATTTTGCATGGTTAGAATGTTTGAGCTATATACTACGCAATATATGTAGCATGTTGTCAGGATTAAGTGAATGCAATGTCTAAAGCTAAAAATAAGTTCAAAATATGTAACAGTGTAAATAACTGCAGCTTAAGTAAAACAACAGTGTTAATAGAAGGTTAAAATATAAAATAAAGCAATTATGCTAGAAAATGCATGGAGTATAGCCAGTAAATAAGAAAAAAGTAAAAAGGATCTTAAAAAGTAACTGTAACAAATATTTATAAAATGCACTTTAAAGAATTCAAGGCATAATTTCCAGTGGTCTGCATTACAAGGCAGCATTTTCAGTAGTTGTGGGAACAGCTCGAACAAGTATATTAATTATAGTGGAACTTTAAATTAGTATCATTTACATATAATATGCTATAAGTACAGTTTGACAAAATACTGGAGAAACGATGATAAAATAAAACAGTAATTAAAGTTTACGGAAACTGTAGCCAAAGTATTTGAATAACCAGCTTGTCATTGTCTTCAAAACACAATGTACTGGTAGTATCCATGCTGTTACCAGAGCAATTATTTTCAATTAGCAGAACAGCAACACATTAATATAATTGAAAGTCTACTAATAAGAGATCCGCGTGACCGTAACAAACAGCAACAATAGTAGGTGAAGTCCTGCATAAATCCAAAACAAAGCAGCAGTGCTCATTTCCAATTAAACAACAGTAAAGCTCATGTATGTGTGAACACAGTGTGAAGTCCCCCATCAGCACCAACTCAGTAGTCAGCATTAAACAGCACCAACAGAGGCTGAAGTCATTCCTTAACAGTAATCCAGTTAATATAAACAGGATTCAAAGGAGATGGCAATCCAATAACAGGCAGTAAAAAGTTTGCAAAACAAAATGAGGCCCATTCTCAACGGTGATCAGTTTGACAGAATTACAGGTGACAATGATGAAAAAGTCACAAAAGTGAAGTCTAAAATTTGAAGGCTGCAGTAATTTTTGGGGAAGTAACCGCTTCCTTCTACAGACCCCAGGTGACAGCAGTGAAACTAAATCATTTCCTTGGCTTCTGGGTTCCTTAGAGAAGAGAGATGGGGCAGCAGTTAATGCTTGCCTCTTCATCTATGGCAGTGCATGACAGCCTCATCCCTTGGGGGGGATCAAGGAGGTTGTTACCCCATGAAGGTTCATGCCGCATATTCTAGAAATACAATGAAGCCTGTATAGACACCCAATGTTCCCAGCAGGACCATTATAACAACACAGAGGGTCAACAGCCACCTCTTACTCAGGTGATGGGCACCCCCAGTGTGGGAAGTCATACCATCAGGCCTTGTGACACAGTGCACAGCTTGCAGGTGACCAGAAATTCATTTAGGTCATGGAGCTCGTGCGTACCTTTTATGGCCCTCTGATAGGTTTTTGTACCTGCTGATGGTTATATGCTTTATTTCACAGCTTACTCACCTAATCCTTGCTTACCTGTCAACATCTTAGACTGCACATTTCTTATGGGTGGAAATAGGGCACACTCTTATTCAGAGGTGTCTGTGATATACAATACATTGTCATCTCAGGATGCTATACCATCCAATTTGTGTATGTTGTGCTTTATCTGTCATCATTTATTATTTACTAGCATGTGTGTGAATGTATTTTCACATCTAATTCTACTAAATATACTGTGACCATGCCATGAGTTATAGCTGTTGTCCAGCAGACTGTGTTTCAGGGTGTCTCATGCACCTAGTTTCAACATTGTACCATACTGGTTTTGGTGCAAAGCCTCCTGCACAGATAGATGTGTGGTAGACTCTAATGAAAGTGCACACACAACATTCATGGCTGTCAGCTAAATGGAGATGTGGGTGATGTGGATTCAGGGGATCCTCAGCAGACGTGCTCAGGCATCTCTATGCTGGTAGTCATTCATGAAAATCATGGTGTGCCTACTGTATATCGTGCTAAAAACAGTGATGGTCCACAGTGGTCATGGATGCTGGTGCTGCTACTGGACATGATGTTATGGACTCTGGCATATATGACAGTGACAATAGAAACTTTCATTGTCAGATTCTAGACAAAATTTGCAAAAATGTTTGAGATTATAGGACACAATGTATAGAAAGTCAAGTGTAATTTATTAAACTGAGTGATAATATGGTAACCTTAACTTGCTCAATAGAGACACCACACACAGCTTTACTCAAAACATATTTAAGGCACAAAATATAAGTTTCTTCTGGAAAGCTATAAAAATAAGATAATTTAGATGCATAATGACAATGCAGTAGTGACTTCCAGTATTTATTCTAAATTGTGTGAAGCAGGTGATGCTGTCAAGGAAACCTATGGTGGCCGTACCTCTCAACTGCCCAGATTTTCACAGAATGTCCAGATTTTTGCCTCATATTTTTGGTCTGTTCCTCATAACATTTGTGGTTTTCTGGCAAATCACTGGGATGATCTGAGGACTGAAGTTACTAAATAATGACATACACTTGAGTTTCAGACTTCAAATCCTTCAGAAAAGGTATATTAAAACAAACCCTTTTACTCAATAACGTTCTAAGTTTATAAGAGCAATATTTGCAGTGTGTCTCTATTTTTGGTCTTTTGTCGCCTCATTTTCTCAGGCTTTGCCCAGATTTCTTGCACTAAGAGTTGAGAGGTATGAAGATGGCCTTACTAAAATAGTTCACTGCTTCTCAAAGGCAGGGATGTGATTTAGTATGGACAACTATGTACATTTGAAAAAGAAACCAACTCACTGATAACCAGAGAAAGTGAGCATATATGATAAAGGCAGAAGTGTGAACAAGGCTAGAAATCAGATTGTGCAGATAGACTCCTCTGCAGAAATTTGCAGTCTTACTCACAACGTCATCACTGTAGTAATGAGAACAGTTTCAAGCAATGAGTCTGTGTGACTACTGTACTTGGTCACCATGAAGAACACAGTATACTGAAAATAATGGTGAGACACCATTATCAGAAAGATACAGGTATGATTGACATCCTGTATAAGATAATACAATCTAAATGCAAGTGAAGTTTGTAGTCGCAACTTTACTTCTGTTATGGGAAAGTGACAGGGTTATTTGCATAGTAAAGATGACTTAGAAGCTGACGCTGCACAGGAAACAATTCTCAGATAATCCAGACATGGAACTATCAGGTATTTGAGCAAAAACTTAAGGTGGCCCTAGAGAATAACACCTGTCTGTTCTGTTAGTCTGTATGCCACATTTTTCATACATTATATGTATGTCTATGCATGCATATGGACTTCTGACATTCCATCATGTCACAAAATTAAATCTCTAATCATTTGCAGGAAGGCAAGCTCCCTGTGCCTCCACACCCACTGCCAACTACCTACAACATCTCCAAGATCACACTACAGTGGGGAAATAGCAAATTTCTCAAACTCTGCTATTCCTCAATCTTTCCTGAAAAAGCCCATACAGCTGATTTTCAATCAGCTTTACTGGCTTTTTCACTAGATGATGAAAACAAGCATCAGCAAAATGTTGATATATATATATATATATATATATATACATGTGTGTTTATATTAATACATATTTAAAAATATATATTGTATATTTATCTATATGTACTATATATAAGTATGTGTATATGTTTTGCCAATGGCCTTCATAAATGCAATTGAGTGTGGCATAAGAAAATCAGGCAGATAATATATAAAGCCTTGTTAAGAAGAATTCCAGATGACTCAGACCACTTACAAAGAACAATCTGTCCACTCCATCCATCTATAACCCGCTTTCCCATTTTTAGACATGGGGCCAGGATGTCGCATCAGCAGTGACCATCATCTAGAGCCAATGTTCACAGTACCAGGTGGCTTCACCTCCTGCAGTTATTCTTCTTTATCCCCCTCCCACACACACACACACACGCGTATGCACATATCTATCACACATATATGCACATATCTATGGCCAAAGTGAAATGCTCCAATCTATAACTGCATGTCTTTGGAATGTGGGAGGAAGCCAGAGTACCCGGAAAAAAAACTATGTAAACTCTACACAGAAGGCACCCAGTAAACAATAATTCTACTTTAATAATATCTGTTAATTAAGACGTAGTCCATAAGCTGTGTCTCATCGCTTCCTATTGAAATGTTGGCATTTGAAATGCCGAGTGTCGAAAAGCTCCCCCCATAAAAGACCAAAAACCTAGGAGAAGAGCAAATCTTGAAAATCACTCTTCTCCTTAAAACTTTCTTTTTGCAAGTGCAACAGCAAGCCCCAAATACATATATATATATATATATATATATATATATATATATATATATATATATACATACATACACACACACACACACACACACACATACCAATTATGAGATTGCCATATCTCAAAGAAAAGGGAATATTCCAAGAAATGTCATCTTGGACTTGGTATATACAAATCTGATCTTTCGGCCATTCAGTCTTTACGTTTCAGGACTCACTCTAGCAGGTACTGACATTTCAAACAGTTACTGATTCTAATACTTGCTGTAAAAGTGGTTGGCCAGTGATTGCAACTGTGCCAATCGCAGTGTAAATAAGAGCTGTTTTTTCTTACTTAGTTTTTTTTTTAGTTTGCGTTATTCTAATATTGCTATAAAGTATAATGCAAAATGTCACAGCTTTAATCTCTACCCTCCCTGTCACTATGTCATGGCTCACGTCACTTAATAGCAATTTGAGTGTTTTATAATAATGCTGATGACCTGAACACAACCCTGTGTGTTAAAATGTGTTTTCATCCAACAAAGTAGAAAACAATATCAGGGATTCAGAAAGAATGACAGTACTCATGTTAACAGCTGCAGTAAAAAGGGGCTGTTTACACGGTTCAGGAATTTGTAGACGTTGAGAAAATTCCTCATTATTGGCTAACTTACATGTCTCTGAATCACCCTAAACTACTATTAGTGCTAAAACAGAGTTTACCATATAATTTCATACCACATACCCCTCAACTGTGCAGAAATTGCAGAACGTCCAGATTTTTGCCTCAGGTATTTGGTCTGTTCCTCATAAAATCTGTGATTTCCTGGCAAATCATGGAGAATTGAAGTCATTAAATAATGACCAAATAATGAGTTTCAGACTTCATATCCTTCAGAAAATGCATGCCAGCACAAATCCTGTTATTCTAGCAGCTTTTTAAGTTTATAAAAGCAATATTTTAAATCTGTCCCTATTTTTTGGTCTTTGTCCCCCCATTATTTTAGGGTTTGTTCAGATTTCTTGCATTAAGAGATTGAGAAGTATGACCATATAGGCTTTTGTTCCATTATATATTCCATCTTAATTTCAAATCTTGTTTGGATTATTTTCTTAACTATTTTATCTGTATTATTCAACACTGTTGGTCTCCAATTCGTCTTCTTTTTCTCCTTTCTCCATCTGAATTTTAATATTCCATTATATAATTCCTTACGATTCAAACCACTCATTCAAAATATGTAACAAATATTCTTCCTGTCACTCTCCTAAATTTTTATACATTTCAAATTCAATTCCATCTGGGCCTGCTGCCAAATCTATGTTTAACTGTTTAAGCACTTCATCCAATTCATACAAAGTAAATTCTTTTTCAGCTTCCTTATTAACTTGTACTGAGAATTTTTTCATCTCATATTTGGTTACATTCTCTCTCTCTCTTTTTAAACATTCTTCCACATAATTTACTATAATTTCCATAATTTGAGACTGACTTCTTTTCATGTCTCCTTTTTATCTTTCATTTCTCTTAGACTACTATTCGCTTCCACTGTTTTGCTTCAATATGCTGGTACTTCTTCCTTTTCCTCTTTTAGAAAATACCTTTATTTGGTGATTTCCTTTTTATAGTTTCTAGTGTGTACGTCTGTCTCTTTATCATGATATTCTGCTTCTCATTTTTTTCTAAATTCGCAAACGTATCTTTATGTATTTTTGTATAACCTTGTTTTCCCATCTTTCTTATCTTCCTTTGCCATTGTAAAAACTTCCTTTGTTTTCTTTAAAAAATAATCCACCATTCTGACCAACTAACATAAAATACCCTCACAGTAATGTGATCTGTCCATAACTGTATAATTACTTCAGTTCCTTTTCCATTATTTACATTTATTCTTTTTATACCCTTTCCTATTCTAATATACTATTTATTTTCATTTACTTCCATCTATATTGAGAAATGATTTGTAAGTCTTGTTGCAGCAGCTTCTCTTTCTGCTATATTTATTCCTTTAAATATTATAAAATAATCAATCTCAGATTATAGTGTACTTCTTCTATACCTCCCCATTACCAGTTTGCCACAGTTCATAACTTCCCTCATTTTTCTTGCATCCTTTCCAGTCTTCTGTTACCCCTTTTATCTTCTGTTGTTATAATATCCATATTTACTACTGCTACATAAGGAAACATCTGCTGAAGTAAGATCTCCCTTTTTTTACACATAGGTTTGTACTAGGCTCATGGCCCTGGAGCCTTTACAAGCCTAGCCCATAGGATTACCCTGGTATAGTGTCACCCGACCTTAGTTCCCACTGCCTCTGTCGAGTAGAGCCACTGGAGTGATCCCCAGGGTAAATTTTCTATTCCTCATCCACTCATTAAGATTTCATTTGAAGAGGGTCAACGAGGTGCTCTTCTTGTCATGTACGGGAAGTCTATTTCACAGCATGGGCAGTCTCTGGGTTATGAACCTGTCCCTCCAGTACATTCTGTTGATTGTGGTAATGAGGTTGAGGTCTCCGGAGCGTATGGTGTGGATGGATTGGGATTTCTTTAGATATAGCATTTCTAACAGAGCTGTGTCAGACACGGCTTTACAAGTCAAGCAGAGATCGCCCCTAAGTAGGCGATATGAGACTGAGAATAGTTGGGTTTTTTGAGTTTGGCCATATAGGACAAGTGCTTAAGGCCTAGGATCCTCTTTGTGAGGAACTTTTGCGGCCTCTCCAGTTGTTGCAGGTGTCTAGTGACATACATTCCAAATGGGCATTGTACTCTGATTGGCTTAATGAGGGAAGAGTAGAGAGAGACAATGACCTCTTTTTTTCCTGGATGCAAAACCGTTAGTAATAAGATGTGCCACATAGAAGGATGTTCTGACCACAGTGGCAATGTGGTGGTCAAAAGAGAGGTTGCTGTCAACCTGTGTCCCCAGATCTCTTATAACTCCTTCTGTGTTTAGTGGACTACCATCAATGTGATAATTCATGGTAACTGGGTTTTTCCCAAAGGGGATGACGACACTTTTTTTGGCATTGAGCTTAAGGCCATGGTTCTGACACCAGTCGTTGGTCTCCGTGAGGCCTTTCTGTAGGCTGTCAGCATCACTTGGGGAGTTGATAATGGCTTTTAACTTGCAATCGTCTGTGACCTTTGTCAGCCAGAGTCCCTTCGTGTTGGCCTGGACTTCTGAGAAGTAGATACCAAACAGGAGAGGACCCAGGACTGATCCCTGTGGGATTCCACTTGTGTCTGGTTGGCAGTCTGACTTGGTCAGCTACTTTCACACTGTGGGTTCCATCTGTGAGCCAATTTGCAACCCTCCTAATGATATAGGGATTGATGCCTAGCTTATTGAGTTTTTCTATGATTCCTGAGTTAGGAATGGTATCAAAGGTCTTGGCTAGATCAAGGTAGGATGTATGAACCACCTTGCCTTCATCCACAGCTCTGATGACTGACTCAAAGATGTCGACCAAGTTGAGCAGGCATGATCTACCCTTCAAAAAAACAAACTGTGTGGGATCCACAGTTTGGAGATTCCTATACCTTATTTATTAGGGCCTTGATGATGCATTCCATAGCTTTCCATATCAGACTTGTCAGGTTAATGGGGCGATAGTTCCCATCGTCTGTAATTACTCCCCCTTTGTGAATAGGGATGAGTATAGCAGTGTGTCATTCGGTAGGGAGAAAGCCTGAGGTGAGGCTGTGATTGAACAGGGCACACAGGTGAGGTGCCAGTTCACTCTGTAGTTCATGTAGAACACAGCCAGGGATATTGTCAGGTCCCATAGAAGCTGTATTCTTGGCCTTGGATAGTGCTGTTTTAACCTGTGCAGCATTTTAAACTGGGTGCCTGGCAATCTACTGGTATTGTGATTGGTTCTTTGGGGGGAGAGAGGGGTAAAGTTGGCACTGAATCTGTCGGCCAGTATATTGGCAATATCTGTTGGTATAGGAGGTACCATTGTGCAGTAGCTCAGAGCAAATCTGGGAATTGCCTTGGAGATTCTTTACATAACTGTAGAAGGCCTTGTGGTTGTCTTTTCTATCTTCTGCAATTCTGTTTTCATAGCTAGCTTTAGGGGATTTGATGAGGAATCTCAACTTTTTGTTGAGGCTGATGCGCAAGTTTTTCCAGTCTTGGGACTTCACCTTATTCCACATCAGTTTCCTCCTTCTGTTGTAGAGTTTGTTTATGGCAGGGGACCATCAGGCTTCCTTTTTCTGGAGGAGAGCATCTTGGTTCTATTGGTTATGGTGAGATCCATGCATTTGTGTACGTGTTCGTACAGTGCATTGGTGTATGATTCGGCAGTCATGCAACTATTCTCCATTTGCATGGGTGCCATGAAGTTAACCACCTCTGTTTTTAGGAGCCCAAAGTTAGCTTTGGATAAGTTTTTCATGGTGGTTACCTTTGCGGGAGGGGGGTGGGGGGGTGGGAGTGATGTGGATTTTCAAGGTGATTAGTTTGTGGTTGGATCTAACCAGGGAAGAGTTGAATATTGGTTTAGAGCAATGGTTGCCCATGTTAGTAATGACCAGGTCAAGGATGTTGCTGCCTCTAGTGGGGGTAAGAACAAGCTGGTCCTGGGCATTGGAATAATGAATTCCAGGAAATGTTGGGTAAGTGTACTGGTACATGAGTACTTTTCTCAGATAATGGAGGGGTAGTTGAAGTTGCCCAGTATGAGAGTGTTAGGTTGGACCCCAATATTCTCCAGGGTGCTTAGGAACATGGAGTGAGAGTCTTGGGACATGGTCGGGATTCCTGATTCGCTTTCCTACCCAATGTTAGCTGCACATGAAGTGCAGCATCAGCATATAAAGCTATAATTCCATAAACCTTTCCTTGCCATTGTAAATCTACAATTATACAATGACTGGCCATTAATATTCCAAAACGTGTATGCTGACTGGCCAGCCCAACCAGCATGCCAGTTGTAAATCCCAGAATATACCAACAGAAAAAGGTCTGGTCACCCAGACTTCTTTCCGTTTGTATATTCTATAACCTTTATTTTTTTTTCAGTAAAAACTAAAAAAAATGTAAAGTCCAGACTCTGGACATACCAGAGAGGCAGTATGGAGGAAATACAAAGAAAATCAGGTACGTTATTTAAAAAAAGGACACATACCTGATTTTCTTTGCATTTCCTAAGTAGCCCAAATTTTTATTTTTAATAAAAAAATGGAGCAATGGAGACCATCTTTTCTGTGTTGCTCATTTTTCAAAGCACTGATATACTGGGTGTGCATGGGAACAAAGTCCCATATGCATGGGCAGTACAAAACAAGCCAGCAAGATGCCACCAGCCATGTAAGGACAGTAGGGTGCCATTATACAAAGGCATTATTTAAGAAAAGTATTTCTTTTCTTAAATAATGTCATTGTATAATAGCAGTAACCGACTCCGTGGTTGTGGTATATTGAAATTTACCCAACGTTGGCTTTATTTAATCACTTGGGCTTCACCCTCATGATCAAACCACACCAACCGTGGGTAAATCTTCAATATACCACACCACGTCGTCTGTTATTATTCTAAGTAATGTAACATCTAGGATCTTCACTAATCTTCTACATAGTACTGTTATTCTTGAACACAACTCATTTACCAAATTTTACATTATCTCTCCATCCCACACTCTTTCCTGTCTATAATATTTCTTCATGTGTTAGAAATTTTATGTCTTCTGAAACAATTATGTCTATATAACATTTATTAAACCATTCTAAAATCCATATCCTCATTGTTATATTTTTCATACTGTTTACATTTACTGTACTGGGGATGCACAAGCATTTCTTTGTGCCGGTCCCAAGCCTGGATAAATGGGGAGGGTTGCATCAGGAAGGGCATCCAGAGTAAAACTTCGCCAAATACTTCATGCGGACACTAGTAAATATTTCCATACTGGATTGGTCAAGGCCCGGGTTAACAGCGACCACCACCAGTACTGTTAGCCAACAGGGTGCTGGCGGAAATTGGGCTACTGTTGGCCGAAGGTGGAGAAGAGGTGGAAGGCATGGCTGAAGGCAGGAAGAAAGGAGAAAGGCTAGGACTGTGGTAGCGAGGGTCAGAACTTTGAATGTTGGCAGTATGACTGGTGTAGGGAGAGAGCTAGCTGATATGATGGACAGAAGGAAGGTTGGTATATTGTGTGTGCAAGAGACCAGATGGAAGGGGAGTAAGGCTAGGTGTATCGGAGGTGGGTTCAAATTGTTTTATCATGGTGTGGAAGGGAGGAGAAATGGTGTAGGAGTTATCCTGAAGGAACAGTATGCTAAGAGTGTTTTGGAGGTGAAAAGAATGTCTGATAGTGATGTTTATGAAGCTGGAAATTGATGGTGTAACGATGAATGTTGTTAGTGCATATGCTTAAAGTTGGGTGTGTGATGGATGAATTTTGGAGTGAGTTGGATGAAGTGGTGATAACTGTACCCAAAGGTGAGAGTGGTGATTTGAGCAGATTTCAATGGGCACATTGGTGAAGGGAACAGAGTGGATGAGGAAGTGATGGGTAGGTATGGTGTTAAACAAAGGAATGCAGAAGGTCAGATGGTAGTGGATTTTGCGAAAAGGATGGACATGGCTGTGGTGAATACATATTTTAACAAGAGGGAGGATTATAGGGTGATATACAAGAGGGGAGGAAGATGCACACAGGTGAATAATATCTTATGTAGGAGGGCCAGTTTGAAGGAGATTGGAGACTGTAAAGTGGTGACCGGGGAAAGTGTAGTTAGGCAGCATAGGATGGTGGTTTGTAGGATGACGTTGGTGATCAAGAAGAGGAGGGGGAGTGTGAGGCAGCACCAAGGATCAAATGGTGTAAATTGAAAAAGGGTAATTGTGAGGTGGAGTTCAGGGATGAGTTAAGACAGGCACTGGGTGGCAGTGAAGAGTTACCAAATAGCTGGATAACTACAGCAGAGCTAGTAAGGGAGACGGCTAGAAAGGTGCTTGGTATGACATCTGGACAGAGGAAGGAAGACAAGGAGACTTGGTGGTGGAATGAGGAAGTACAGGAGAGTATACAGAGAAAGAGGTTGGCAAAGAAGAAGTGGGACTGTCAGAGAGATGAAGAAAGTAGACAGAAGTATGAGGAGATGAGGTGTATGGCAAAGAGAGAGGTGGTGAAGGCTAAGGATAAGGCATATGAAGAGTTGTATGAAAGCTTGGACACAAAGGAGGGAGAAAAGGAACTGTACTGATTGGCTAGACAGAGGGACCGAGCTAGGAAATATGTGCATCAGGTAAAGGTGATAAAGGATAATGAGGGAAACATACTCACAAGTGAGGAGAGTGTGTTGAGATGGAAAGAGTACTTTGAGGGGTTGATGAATGAAGAGAATGAGAGGGAGAGAAGGTTGGATGATGTAGGGATAGTAAATCATGAAGTACAAGTGATTAGCAAGGAGTAATTAGCTATGACGAGAATAAAGAATGGAAAGGCTGTTGGCCCAGATGACATACCTGTGGAAGCATGGAGGTGTTTAGGTGAAATGGCAGTGGAGTTTTTAACCAGATTGTTTAATAAAATCTTGGAAAGTGAGAGGATGCCTGAGGAATGGAGAAGTGTTTTGGTACCGATTTTTAGGAATAAGGGTGATGTGCAGAGCTGTAGTAACTACAGAGGGATTAAATTGATCAGTCACAGCATGAAGTTATGGGAAAGAGTAGTGGAAGCTAGATTAAGAAGGGACGTGATGATTAGGGATCAGCAGTACAGTTTCATGCCAGGAAAGAGCACTACAGATGCAATGTTTGCTCTGAGAGTGTCGATGGAGAAGTACAGAGAAGGTCAGAAGGAGTTGCATTGTGTTTTTGTAGACTTAGAGAAAGCATATGACAGGGTGCCTAGAGAGGAGTTATGGTATTGTATGAGGAAGTTGGGAGTGTCAGAGAAGTATGTAAGAGTGGTACAGGATATGTACGAGGGTAGTGTGACAGCAGTGATGTCTGTTGGGGGAGTGACTGATGTGTTTAAGGTGGAGGTGGGATTACATCAAGGATCACTCTGAGCCCTTTCTTATTTGCAATGGTGATGGACAGGTTTACAGACGAGATCAGACAGGAGTCCCCGTGGACTATGATGTTTGCAGATGACATCGTGATCTGTAGTGAGAGTAGGGAACATGTGGAGACGACCCTGGAAAGATGGAGATATGCTCTAGAGATAAGAGGAATGAAGGTCAGCAGGACTAAGACAGAATATATGTGTGTGAATGAGAGAGAGGCTAGAGGAAAGGTGAGGATGCAAGGAGTACAGGTGGTGAAGGTGGATGAGTTTAAATACTTGGGATCAGTAGTTCAGAGTAATGGTGAGTGTGGAAGAGAGGTGAAGGAGAGAGTACAGGCAGGATGGAGTGGGTGGAGAAGAGTGTCAGGAGTGATTTGTGACAGACGAGTAACCCATAAGAGTGAAAGGGAAGGTCTACAAGAGGGTAGTGAGACCAGCTATGTTATATGGGTTGGAGACAGTGGCATTGAAAAAAAGGCAGGAGTTTGAGCTGAATGTGGCAGAGTTAAAGATGTTAAGATTTGCACTGGGTGTGATGAGGGTGGACAGAATTAGGAATAAGTATATTAGACAGTCAGCCCAGGTTGTAAGGTTTGGAGACAAAGCCAGAGAGGCAAGATTACATTGGTCTGGATATGTGTTGAGGAGGGATGCAGAGTATATTGGGAAAAAGATGCTAAGGATGAAGCTACCAGATAACAGGAGAAGAGGAAGGCCTAAGATAAGGTTTATGGATGTGGTGAGAGAGGACATGCAGGCGGTTGTTGTGACAGAGCAAGATGCAGAGGACAGGAAGAAATGGAAACAGATGATCCGCTGTGGCGACCCCTAATGGGAACAGCTGAAAGAAGATGATGATGATATTTACTGAAAAAATTCTTAAATTACTTTCTCCATCCTTTAATTTAAAGGAAATAATTTTGTTCTTATAACACTTTTTCAAATGTATTCCTTAACATGCATTTCTTTTCTTCTTTTCTGCCTTTAAATGTCACTATCTTTTACCAATAGAATTATTTTGCTTTTAACTCTTTCCAACTTAAATCTTTTTCATCACTATCTTCAAAATCTATTCCTATTTCCTCTTCTGCTTTTCTTTTTGAAAGTTTTTTCTATTCCCGTTTCCACTTCTTTTCTATTTTATTATTTATCCACACCCTTAATTTCACTATTGGTGTCATTATCTTTTTCTGTATAATCCAAACAAAAATGTCCATTTTTTTTACATTTATAACATTCAAGTTCATATTTCTTTGTATCAAGTCCTATTTTCCCACACACGTAACATTTCTTTTTATCATAGTTATTCACTAACTGTCTCAAAAAATGCCACATGTTACTTTATTGATTAGGATAAAGGCTCTTACCTCTTGTATTTTCACACCTAAAGGAAGTGTAAGCAAACAAATAATCAAACTCCTGGCACAAAGTAAACTAAAATAAAATGTGAATCACAAGCAGAGATGCCACACACACAGGTTTAATGAAAACAAATGCTATAATCCCATAGTACATTCATGGATTTTATCAGATCAAAGTTCCCCAGCAACTACACACAGGATACAAAAATCACATGGTCAATCTACCCTATTAAAAACACAGCCTGATCATAACCTGGAAATACAGAATCTGGCCTGCTCTTCACTGTAATTATTGTTTCCCTTAAAACTGGAATAAGCCTTGATTTCCTGTCCTCAAGAATAATATTAAATATGCCTTCAAATATGAATTGGAAAATGTAAGATATTCTCAATAATACTGTGAATTTTTAAAATTCACATTCAGTTAGGATTTTGATCATATCACCTGTTTAGACATTGCAATTTGTAAGATTTCAATTAACAAATGCTATGATTTGGTTTTATATTGTAAACCTATATTTTCCAATTTCAGAATGGCTTGACATGTTTAATATTGTTCAGGAGGAGAGGAAATCAAGGTTTTAGCATATAATATCCATGGAAATAAGGTTAAAGAATTGATCAACAAGAGTTGGCAGGTTGTGGTTGAATCATTTAATATGGGAAATGTTATAAAGGAACTGAGGTCTGTGTTTAAGAGAGGACAGAATTTAAAAGGCATAACTGAAAGTACTCACAGTGGAAATTCTACATATGGAATGGGAAGATGTGATTGTTCCCAATATAAGTATATATGAGAGATCACACATTATTCTTAATTCATATGCTAGGACTATTAAAAATAATGCCAGCTGTAACTGTAAGACAAAGGGGGTAGTTTACATCGCACTTTTGTAAGTTCTGCAATGGGTTCTAAATTGGAAAGATGGAAAGGGAATTGAGATTTAGAATTTATAACAACCAGTATGCCATTAAGAATAAGGATGTAAGAAATGCCTTGTATGGGCATATGTTATTACACAATTTTAAAAAATTCTTGTTTTTTGTGTTGGAAAGAAATGTAGTACCCATTGGGGGGTTAACTGGAACACACAAATAGAAGCCAGAAAATTAATCTGGCAAATAAAACTTAAAGCAACACATTTAATGGGTCTTAATGATAGGATGAGTTTGAATGGAGTAATGGAATTGAGAGCTATGAAGATTTGATATGTTTCTTAGATTTATTGTTATATTTAATCAAGAAAATTATTATTTTTTTAGACTAGAGCAGATTGTGATGGTCAATGTATATATACTGTATACTGTATATATATTTTTGTTCACATTTTACTTTAATTTATTTTATCATTGCAACTATGATTTTATTAATGGCTTAATTATTGTTTTTTTAATTGGGTAGATAGACCATGTGATTTTTGTATACAAGTCCTGTGGGTAGTTGTAGTGAAACTTTGATCTGATTAATTAAATGATTGTGTTGTGGGATGAGCAGATAGATCATGTGATTTTTGTATACAAGTCCTGTGGGTAGTTGTAGTGAAACTTTGATCTGATGAATTCCTTGATTGTGTTGTGGGATGAGCAGATAGATCATGTGATTTTTGTATACAAGTCCTGTGGGTAGTTGTAGTGAAACTTTGATCTGATGAATTCCTTGATTGTATTGTGGGATGAGTAGATAGATCATGTGATTTTTGTATACAAGTCCTGTGGGTAGTTGTAGTGAAACTTTGATCTGATGAATTCCTTGATTGTATTGTGGGATGAGAGTGCTTATTTTCATAAACGTGAGTGTGGCATCTCTGCTGGTGTTTCACATTTTAAGTATTAGAGTGTGTCATACCTCATATTTACCCACCTCCTTATTTCCTTTACTTTGTACTCTCACCACATATTTTCTTTTCATACTGTCCTCTTTCTTTCTTTCTGATCTCCGTGACTACTTGACTGTCTCCGCGTATGTTCTTTTTTGAGTACTGTCACCTTTTAAAACAGGCACCGATTCCTCTCTGTATTTTCCCCATAATTTCTCCCAAAGAAATGTCATTTTCTAGTTCAGTCAGGTTAATCATATCATTCAATATATCATCCCACAACCCTCCATACTGGAGGGTTGTAACAGTACTCTCTTCTCTAGCCAACTCCTTTGACTTCTTTTTGAAATACTGTTTCAGAATCCTTCGTAACTCCACAAACCTCTTATTTTGAGCTGGCGTTTGCCTCTGCTCCTTCCATTACTTTCTCCATCTTGTGCACTGTCCTACCATCCACTACTGTGCTGGGAATGGGATATGCACACTTACTCACACTGTGCAAGGTGCAAGTAGGGGAAGTTCCCTGGTGCCGTGACCAAATATCTCCTAGTCAATATGAATACCACCTTGGGTCTTCCCTGGAAAGAGTCCAACGGCTTAGTGGGACTAACCCTTTCAACAAAATTACAACAAAATGTAGAATTATGGCAGGCATTAGAGTTTCATATATATATATTTTTTTACGTAATAATAAGTGCACTGCATCAAATGATTAATCTAGAAGGTTAGTGCTGCTGCTGCTTTGTGTGTCAAAGGTGAAGATTTATAAACTCCCCCCTTTTACTTTACGTTTTAAAAATTGTTGTCATTTAGGCACCATTTTACGATATCCTGGTGTCTAGTGATGATGCAGAGGAGTAATATCTTCTGTGTGAGGTGTGTCAGTACAAGGTTTGAATCTTTTAGTGTCTAGGGCATGCTATATGTAGCACTCCTGGTTACTAGTGTTCCACTTACTTCATACTGCAAATATCTTTTATTATTTTAAGTGTCTTTAAGGCACACTGTAGAAAGAACTATCTCTGGTGTCTAGTGTTTTCCCACTCTACGTATTTTGTGATACAAGTGACTAAGGCACACTGTAAAAATTGTTATCCCTAGTATCACCCCCCCCCCCACACACACACACACATACATAGCAATGTTGCAGGATTTGTTTGTTAGTCCAGTGGAATGTAGAACAATGACAGCCCCCCAGACACACACTCATCCATATGCCCCCAGACATGCATACATGCACACACCTCCCATTGCTACCTGTCTACTAAACTCCCTGGTACTCTACCACGATGGGTGAACATGTGCTTTTGGCTATGCTCTTTAACTTGAGTGGCCATGTACTTTATGCAGACAAGCGATTCATCTGCATAAACTCCTTACTACAGGCATTTCCAGTGGACAGCACATGGCTAATTACCATAGACCACTCCCCTGGAATGCCTCATTAGTATTTAGCATGGTCACAGTACTTACGCGGTGGTGCAGTGGTAGCATTGTTGCCTCACAGCAAGAGGTTCTCCTGTTCGATTCTCAGCTGGAGTGCAGGGAGTGCCTCCTGTGCAGAGTCTGCATGTCCGGCCCGCAGTTGGGTGGGAGTTTGAAAGACATGTGTAAATGGGCGTGCCTTCATTGAAGGTTGAATGTTGAGCTGGCACCTCGGCGTTCGTGAAAATCTACTGCCAATCATTAGCAGACCGGAGTTCCGCTGTGGTGACCCCTAACCAGGGAAAAGCCGAAAGACAACAACAACAACAGAGCCAGCCTGCTGTGGTGTTACACATCTTTGTGTTAAAGCACCATGGTAGGGCTATATCTGGATTGAAGATGGTTACTACATGGTGTACACCCTGCTGAATCTGGTCCAATATAGCAGCTCAAAAAACACTACAATGTCAAGTTTTACTTCCTGGAATTATTTTAAAATAATGTATGTTACATCTGTGTTGCAGTAGAGAACAGTGCAAATTGCTAGTCGAGATCCTCCAAGTTCCAGTTCCATTCAAGCAGTACAATTTAGGTACATACCTCTCAACATTTTAGCACAATAAAACTGAACAAAGCCAAAAATAAAAGGGGACAAAGGGCCAAAAATAGGAACATATTTAAATATTATACTTATAAACTTAGAATGTTCCTAGAGTAAAAGGTGTTAAGTTAGCTTGCATTTTTTGAGGAATATTAAGTCTGAAACTCAATTGTCTGTCAATATTTAGTGACTTCTATCATGAATGCTTAGCCAGAAAATCACAAATTTTATGAAAAACAAACCAAAAATATGAGGCAAAAATCTGGACAGTTGAGAAATATGTTTAGGTATTTAAAATAGTAAAGAGAACAGCTCTAAAAATTTGGGGAAATAAAATCACTCATTAAAAAAAAGTATTAAATCCACAGTGCGTGCACTTTGTCCCAGTTACAGAGACTCCATCAGAGTGAGCACTTCATTCCAATTGCAGAAACTTCATCAGGCTGCCCATTTGTCCTAATAGTGCTTATTACAACTGAATACTGCTCTCTTGTTGAAATGTGTTTTCTGCCTGATAAAATATTACACCTTTTGTTGAAATGTGTTTTCTGCTTGATAAAATATTACACTTTTGAACTAGTCAGAAAAGAGCTACTCAAAATGTTGCCTTTCAGAAAGACAGACGTGCACACACAGCAGTACACATTGAAGCAGAAATAACCAGATGAAAGATTATTTTGTAATTATATCATGATGATGTAATTAAAATATAAATTATTTTGCAATTTCTTTATGCCGTATTGAAAATATGATAATGCCAGGCAGTCGAATTGCATCTCCCACATAAATACCCTTACTGGCTATAGGTTGTTCAGGCTTAACATAATCCTTTTTCTGTTCCTCCTGCATTAATTCATAAAGCAACATGCTATTTAGAGCTTCATTAAATAAAATCTCCTCAGATTTACTCACCAGCATAAAAAATATCCTTTTCTTCAGTGCCAGAGCATTCTCTATGTTTTTCCTTCCAGTATGACAGAAGTATTTAAGTCAACAATTGATTCAGAAGAAGAAGAAGATATTTTCCTTTTTGGAATGCAGGATTTTAGCTGTATTATAAGTGTGAGTGTATTTAATTTTAATATTTCCTTACCTTTCACACTGCCTGCCTGGAGCGTATTCCTGAAACAGTGCTCTGAAAGCCTAGCAAACTGATTCTTACTCAACAGTTTTTTGGGAGCAAACCATCAGTTACTGGTCCAAAAGTATCTACTACATCTTAAAGATTAATGCAATCAAATTTAAATACACTGATATTTCTGTCAAAAATTTGTACATTAAAACTCACAGCTGGTGATGGCAATTGCCCTGATCTCAATAGCTTCACAGCATACTGTGTCTAACAATCGACTCTGACAGTGTATAATACCTTTCAGTAAGTTATTGTACAGTACCCTGACATGTCGCCAGCTTTGGTAAACTAACTTTCAGAGTGGTGAATTCAGTCTAATGGTTTTAAGGAAGTTGGTCACTGATGGCTTGAACAGAACCTCAAGAGTGAACACCCATGTTTTCCCACTAAAATTATTTATTGATTTTTTTTTTCTGGGAGCAAGGGTAACATGACTAGACATAACCCATTTTCAGCACATGCCAGGAAAAAGAATGTTCTGTACTACCAATGTAACTTCCCTTACTGTCAGAAACACGCACTCACACTCTTACTACAGAATGTAGACTACCTCTACAGATTATGTGCTCCTCAACACAGCCATGTTTAGACTCATTGCCATTAAGTTTTGTTTGTGCTCAGAAGTTGTACTGTGGTGTTAACAGTTTCATGATATAAAATTTTCTTATGGCAGTCAAAAAGTCGTTCCACTGGGATATTTGGTTACAGCTCCTTTTCTGTCTCTTCCTTAGGAACACAGGAACAACAATAAGCCAGCAATCAGATTCAGAACCGACTGTAAGATGCCTAGCAATAAACATCTTTGTGCAGGCACATGTAAAGTTCTTGCTGCCACCCAAATTGAGCACACATAACCCTTGTGGAAGTTTGTTTATACCCATTCAACTATCAAGACTAGCCTTATAGGCAGTGGTTTGTTTGACCCGTAGTGTAATATATGTCAAATTAGGAATCTATCCCTTCAATTAGTCTTGTTTGTTGGTATAGATTTAGATCCATGGTGTGGGTACTAACAGAGCTGCTAGTTTTGCAAAGAAATAGGTGATCAAATAGGATTGGGTCTTTCATGGCACAAAACGTAAGACGCAGGTCACCTCAAATGTAGTCAGTAGACTACCACTTTTAAGAAGAGTTGTGCTATTCTATTGGGATGCTTGAAGAACTAAAGTTAGAAATCTTTGGGGCCTTTCTAGTTGAGCAGTATTCTTGCATTTGTCCATACCAAAGTGGGCATTGTATTCATTTGACAAGATTGTTAAGAGAAGAGTATAGTGGTAGGATGACTTCTTTGGATCTTGAGACTATTCTCTTGGAAATCAACTGATATCCAGGTAGAGGGATTTTCTGGGGTCTACTACAAGTGCTCATGTGCTAACAACTTGTGACATTCTTTCTTGCTGCCAGTTGCTCAGAAAGGAAAAGTGCTCTCTCACTAGCTCAGTCTTATTTCACTGCTTAGCCCTCCCAACACCTGACCTACTTAAACTATCTTAGTCCTAAGTCTAACCCTAAAACTATCATAGTTTGTAACCTGAGTCTTCTCTCCATAACCCTAAAACTTCTCTCCCTAAAATTTGATCCCTTTCCCAATCACTGCCCTAATCCAGACTTCCACCACCCCTCAAACTCCCTCTCTTTGGCTGTCTCACTTACCTCACTCGAAGCTGAATATTGAGTTTGGGTAAGGAGTGACAGCTGCTTGCCCAAACTCATGCTGGATTTGAAACGTGAGCAGTAGCTTGCACAGGATACAAGATGTTTCAGTCCCTGGCTTCCTGGCTTGAGTGCTTGGGTCTCAAATACTATTTGTAGGACTGATTTCCTGACTATGGTGGAAACATGATGATGACTCTGGCTTTGCTCTCATGATTAAACCACACCAACCATGGGTAAATCTTTATTACACTACACCGATGTCATAAGTTATTGCTATATTTCTTAATTTCCTGACATAAAGAAAGATTTCCAGTTTTCTTTGGCATCTGTAGTGACTTTAAACAGGTCTATATTATATTTTCGAAAGTTTCAAACATCGAACACCATATGAGAGATGTTTAAAATTTCAAAAATAAAATAAAAAACTGTGCCCCCCACACCTCAGCTACTTAAATATTCCTACTCCGAGATTGCACTGCATTGAAGTAAAGGGAACATATTCCCTATGGCGATTTCCGTGTTACGCGCACGACATTCTGATCAATCGAGTTCGCTCAATACGCGTTCGCCGTTTACAATTTTCAATCATGTGATAGGAACCCACTTTAAACTAGTACTCTGCCGCAGACTTTCTAATAGTGCTCTTAAGCTCCTTGCTGTCATGTTTCACTACAGTAGTAAGGTAGGGGATGGTATTTTCTTACAACTTTCCATTGTTTTCCTTCTTTTGTTATGCAATTTATTAAAATGAAAGTTGCACTGCAGAAGTTTATTCCAGAATTTGACATTATACATAGGGCAGATGGGTACTGATTTTAACATGCAGTAGTTTAGGTGATTGTAAAAGTTGGAGGTGAATGCATTACATCTTTCAGTTAAGTCCATTTGTAGGGATTGTTATGAATTTTGTCTAGGTTTTCTACAAGCTGAAATAGGTTTGCTCTGGAGAAGTCCCCGAAGACAGACTGACTTGTAGTGAGATTTAACCAACGATGAGGAGATATGAGGTGGACTACAGGAAGGACTTAGGTTGGTAAGGACCAGGTCAAGGATATCACAACTTCTAGTGGGCAGTTTTACAATTTGCTCCTGTTCAATGGTATTAACAAAACCTAGGGAGTACTGAATATATAAAACTTTGATTCTGTAAGAGGACCACTCAGTTTTGGGTAATTGAAGTCCCTTAGTGAAAAAAGTATGTGCATTGATACTTAACACTTCAAATGGTGTTAAAGTAATTTCTGTGATCTTTGGAGGGACATTGCTAGGAATCTGTAGTTAGCAATGAACTGCCTCATACCCCTAGCATGAGTAACACTGTTCTTATTGTTAACCTTCATTAGGACTACAAATTCTGTTGCATGACCAGCACACCTCATTTTCAGATAATTTACATGGATGACAGCCTGACATTTTATACTATTTTTAAATTGTATCTTCTTGTAGCCAATACAGTATTTCTGCAGTATATAGTATACCCTAGTACTTCAAAAGGTCATCACATCCAAGGGTGCTGTGGACCAGTCTACTAATATTTTATAAAACAAAATCAGTAATCTGATGGCCACAGCACAAGAGGAACTTAAGACAATGGTGAATATATTCTCAATTAACTTAAAGGGGGCCTCATATGTCATCTGGCAAACTGTGTGGGGGAAGTATGGGACATTGCTCAGACTGTTCTCAGATTGGCTTTTTGGTACAGAAAAAAAAAAGAATTTAGGAACTTTGCATCATGCCTAAGGTGTCTGTACCCTTCTCCCCACCCTTGCAAAACTACTGGAATGGAGACATGGGACAATCTGCCAACTGTCACTCTTTTATCTCTACATCAGATCTGTTTAGCATTCTATCCTGATATAAATATGGTGTTGACTATTTGGACACAATGCCAATGAATTTTGCATTAGCAGAAAGGTCATTCAATGCCTAGCAACATGTTAACTCCTGCCTGTGAAAGACCATGTCAGTGTAATATTTAAATGGCTTGCCATCTCTAATGACATTGTTGTTGATCTCACCTAAGAACTGAAAGACTTCATGACTGTGGATTGAAGCCTTTCCTTTGTGACATAGTATCTTATTAAGAGTATAATGCATTGCTTATGTGTTCTGTTTCCATTTAGGCTTGAAGGGAGCTATTTGCTTAGAATGTTGTCAGATTTGGCATTGTTAAGAAACACAAAGCCAGAGCACTAATCACCTGCAAGTATGTTGTGCCCAGAACTATTTTTTGTTTGTTTTTTTGGGTGGCTGACAAAGGATGAAGTGCATAAGACTGATGTCACTGATTACAATCTGTATGGTCCTGACCCAGCAGCTGATGTCCCTTTGTGGTTGCATGGGTGACTTCCACAATAAGTATGATTGTGCATGTGAGCCTTTTATTGTAGCATACTTAATATATGACTGTATACTTTGTTTCAGTCTGGAATGGTAAGGACCTGCTTATTGAGAATGAATTATGCTGCTGTTGTGTTTTGACTTAGACTGGAATCAAGCTACTTGCTGTGAATGGTTTAGGATATTAACAGTGATAAGAAAAGCAAAAACAGAGCACCTAACTGCTTGACTCAACAATTAAAGAAGAAGTAAACATCTGCAAATGAGCTGTGCTGTGTACGTGGTCTTTGATGAAAGTGGACCTGAGTGGGACTAGCTACCTTGCTGTAATCCAGTGACATACACTAAATACCAGCTGAATTTGTGTTAAGATGTCTGTGAGACTGGCTATCTTGTTGTGGTATTTAGTCTTGGCACAGTGCAACACTGTTAAAAGCTGGAGGAAAAATGATTAATTTGAATGGAGCAGTGTCCTAAAATCATAAACAAGGAGCTAGACAACAATATGATGTTGTAGCTAGTACACAACTGCAGGTTAACTGTTCTGCCATTCAGTGAAATTACCATGTACTGGCTTGGAGATGCACCACTTCTTGGACTCCTTCCTCTGTCCTAACCCCTCCCCGCTGCTCCTAAGTTTTTCTACCTCCTTCTTCAGTAACCTGTGCAACTGGTTTCTTAAATATATCTGGTGGTTCTTACAAATCTCATCTTTGCCCGTCCTGAACTTACCCTGCCTCCCCCACAACTTTTTCCCAAATTCAACTCTATGCTACAATTACAATCCTGCCTGTCTGCCAGTCCTTTATTTCCTCTTTCACCTATTCCTTAACATCTCACTACATGTTTTTGTAAAATATTTAATTGCACCTCTTTAAGAATGTTTAATCATAATCTGTATGCTCACTTTTTGTCTTTGTCTATTATCTGTATTGTTTTTCCCATTTAACACATGTAATTCACTTTTGTTACTAATTGTAAACATTCTAACTTGGAGCTTTTCTCCTCAGGTCTCTGCTGGAAAAGGGCACCTGCTCAGCCAGACTAACCTGGTTAACAAATGGCAAATAAATAAATAACTAAACATAGAAATCAGTATAGGAACTCAAAAAAGCAATGCTACACCTCTACCATGCAGAGCTTCAGCAACATCAGTACAGGAACTCACATCAGTACAGGAACTCGAAAAGCAATGCTATGCCTCTGCCACACAGAGTTCAGCGACATCAGTATAGGAACTCAGAAAGCAAGGCTTACACCCCTGTCATGCAGAGCTTCGGCAACATCAGTACAGGAACTCAAAAAGCAAGGCTACCCCTCTGCCATGCAGAACTTCAGCTGCATCAGTATAGGAAATCAAAAAGCAAGGCTACGCTTCTGCAGCGCAGAGCTTCAGAAAAGTGTGGCTGTAAATCACAAAGCAAGGCTACGCTTCTGCAGCGCAGAGCTTCAGAAAAGTGTAGCTGTAAATCACAAAGCAAGGCTACGCTTCTGCAGTGCAGAGCTTCAGAAAAGTGTGGCTGTAAATCACAAAGCAAAGCTACGCTTCTGCAGCGCAAAGCTTCAGAAAAGTGTGGCTGTAAATCACAAAGCAAGGCTACGCTTCTGCAGTGCAGAGCTTCAGAAAAGTGAGGCTGTAATAAGATGTGCATCACAGCACCCTGTCTTTTAGCTTTTTTGTGGAATATAATGTTTCCAGAAAGGCATATCTGTTGGGTATACTACACTTTTTATTTGCTGTTTGACTTTACATTAGTTACTGAACTTGTCACTGTTCTAGCAATGCTGACAATTTTGAACAAGAAAACCATTTTCATGGCCTGCCCTTAGGGTTACCACCTGTCCCACTTTGCGAGGGACAGTCCCTCTTTGGGCAGTTGTGTCCTGACAAAAAATATTAAAAATGGCAAATGTCCTGAGATTGTAGGACATAATTATGTCCTATATTTTATGTAATAGTTGCATAAAACAGTTATTCTGTATCTAAAATACCTAAATGTTACAAGAAACAGAATAAGCAACTAAAATGCTACAAGAATAAGCTTTTATTTAGGCAATAAAGTTAAGTTCTATCCTTTGTACTGACCGTGGGTATGTGTCGGCCTGTAAAATCTGGTGTGTGTCCCGAAAATGTCCCACTTTGGCCATTTGAAAAGGTGGCAACCCTACCTGCCCTTCTATTGCAATTTGCTTTTATCTAAACCAAAAGTCTTATTTTAAATTGCAAATTCAAGGCATAACTGGTAACGTTCTCATAACAGAGAATATTTGCTGCATTTGGTTCGATGAACAGTGGTTCCTGGTAGTGAACCTTTGATAAAGTGATGTAGACCCCCCAGATCACCTAGGTAGGACAGTAGTGTCAAAACCAGACTTATATGCATATAATTTATTTTATTATTTATTTATTTACATTTGTTAACCGGGAGTGTCCGACTGGACATAGGTCCATTTTCAGCGGAGGCCCGGGGAGAAAAGCTCCACAGTTAAAATAAACAGACAGTAGTTACATTGGATTACATAGCGATTAACAATTTAACATTCCAATTACTTACAACATATTTACAGGTGAAGAACATAATACATCAGTAGACAACTAGAATCTTTATCTGTGAAGTACATAACAAACATTAACAAATGTTACAATAAGAAGTTCCTGCTGTATAATAAGTACTAGGCTTATGAGCATCTGAGCTTGCTATAATCAAGGTAGTTAGTGGAGTGGAAAGAAAGGTAGTGGCTGGATGAGGTGGGTGATATTAGAGTGGGAGTTGCAAGGGCATAGCCAGCATGTTTTTAGATGCGCTTTTAGTAAAGTTTTGAAGTGGGTGCATGAGCATATGCTTTATTTTGTTTGTTTTGTAAGTGTTAAGAAGACTCAAACTAGAAATGGAAGGGATGTGAAATGCATGTTTTGAGTAGGGTTTTAATATTATTAATAAAAAGTGTATGTCCCTTTTCTGCTAGCTCATACAAGTTTGCTTTATGGAGCTTCCCCTCACAAAGCCACTTCTGCCATAAAGAATGGTATTACCATTATATTAAATTCTTTTTATGGTGTCTCACTGCTAATTCCACCATACAGAGAATGGCATTGCAGGATACTAGAAGATTCCTCTTTTAGTAAAACAGGGCATTAACAGAAAAGACCCTGAGAGAACTAGAAACCTCATCCTCCAATGGCTGAAAGTTTTAGTCTGTAAAAATAAATACATTTGTGGGAGAGTCATAAACTTCTGGACAAGGCACACTCAGAAAAATTTTAAAAGCAAGCAAAATGAAAAATAAATACAGGGCAGGAAGTAAACATGCATACATACACTTGAATAAAAAACAGAGACAATAAGGAAGCAAAAATAGTTTAGATGTCAACAGAAGATAAGATGGGCATATGGCAGCACACTAGGTACAGAGCATTGATTTTCTGGAAGACATTGTGTATGATGCACTCTTACCCCATCTGCATTACTTCTGTAGGATGAAAGAAAGCATTTCAACTGTCTGGGATGAAGTGGTCAGGATTAAGGGAAACATTTCTTCCACCCAGGGCCACAATGGCCACCATACATACATCCACTGATTGGGAATAACATGGAGCAATTTCAAAGGATTGTGAGAGAAGATTCACATAACATGGTGTTCGATGTCACTGTCCATCTAAGACCAGGTCACCTGCCTTGGAATGAACTGCAGGTAGTGCAGGTGGAATGAACTGCAGGTAGTGCAGGTGAAATCTGTAAAGTTGGGGAAATCATCATCATCAACCCACTTTTTCCCATTTTCTACATGGCGTTGGGGTGTCATGTCAACTGTCACCATCCCTCTCTATTCAGTGCCACTCTCTTGCCTTCTTTGATACTCATGAGTCATGCCTGACTGTCACAGGTCTTCTCTCACACAAGCCCTACACCTCTTTGTTAGACACCCTCATTTCCTCTTACCTTCTTCCTGTTTGTTCCATTTTTTTTCACCAGATTGTCTTCTGCTTTTCTACACATGTGCCTGAACCTTCATAATCTGTTCTCTTTGACCCCTTCTGCAATTGGAGCTACTTTGGCTTCTGCTCTTTTGTCCTCCTTTCTTCACCTGTCCCATAGTATACATACTACCATCCATCTCAGGCACTTCATCTCCATCACCTTAAGCTTCCTCAACTGCTCTGCCTTTACTACCCAGGTTTCTGTACCATACAGTAGCACTTGTCACGCCCCTGTTTTGCACACCTTATTTTTCTGCTTATTTGCCATCTTTCTGTCATATACTACACATGACACTCTGTGCCAGATGGCTGCATTTCCTCTGATTCTGGCTTTGACCTATTCATTCAGACATTTTCCTCAACCACCCCTCCCAGATACTTGAAGCTATTAATCTATTCCACTATTTTCCCTTCTATTTCAATTCTCAGCTTCTTTTGAATTCCCCAGTTACTGCCATTACAACTGTCTTATCTGCACTCAGTTCTATCCAATGTGGCTTCAGTTTTGCATTCCATTCCCCTGCCCTTTGCTAATTCTTACTCAGAGTCGGCCCACACTGCCATGTTGTCTGCAAACATCAGGCCAGTTGTACTGCATCCTGATCTGAGTCCAAACTACTCATTTCCCATCTTACTTTCTACTACACTGTGTATTCGTTTATCAATTACCCTCTCCAGAACTTTCATGCAATGTGATAGGAGTTTGATACCTCTGTACTGCCCTTAGTTGTGAATGTCCACTCTGTTCTTGAACACTGGCACTACTATCCTTATTCTGCAGTTGTCTGGGATATGACTTTCTCAACACACTGCTATGAGCTCCCTCAGGAACCATTTCTCTCCTATCTCATCCAACATATTTATCATATCTGCTGTGACCTCATCTGAACCTGCTGCTTTCCCCTGACTTCATTTCCTTGGTGCTCTTCTTACTTCTTCTATGGTGGGCTCTGTGTTGAAAGGAGGTACTGCCAGCACAGCTAGCTGGAATTCTGTAAATAATTACATGTCATTTGTGAATATCAAACTGAAGTAAACAAGATGCTGGTGTTACAAATGTATTAGAACTGTATGTCACATGTATATCAAACTGATTTATACAGACGTTTGTGTTGAAAAGGTATTTATAGTGTTTGTGCTTGAAATGTATCCACAGTGTGCCCTACTGGAAAGAACAGAAATGTAAATGCACTATTGTAACTTTTTAAATGTATATGTTTTAATAGAGGAAACTAGGAGACAGGAGGTTAACCTCAGTCCAGCAAACTTTAAAATATATCTGAAATTAAATCACTCTATAGGCTAGTCCATAAAGATGCTATGTCACAAGTTTCAATGCAGCCATAGACACAAAGCCTGTACTAGGAAGCTTTCTGTATTGCTTTTTGGGGGAACTAATTACTACCCTGGAAGTGGGGAGGTATGCAATTGTTTTATGACTTCCAGCAGCTGTCACAGATCTGAGCAAAAGCCCTTGTGTGTATTTTTACTGGTAGGTGCCAAATCCTATAGTCTGGGCAGAAGGGGGCATAGTAAACCTGTGCCAGCCTTTCTCAGGTGTGTGTGTGTGTGTGTGTGTGTGTGTGTGTGTGTGTGTGTGTGTGTGTGTGTAAATCAAATCTCCAAGAGTACGTGTATCAGCCTCTTGGGCAGGGACATGAAGCACTGGTTGGACAGAGAGGGTGCTGGTGGTCTTGGCTTGGACACTCAGCTGAGATCTCAAATCTATAGCTGTGCTAGTGGGGAGTCTTACTGGGGATCTGGAGAAATAGGGAGAAACTAGCTCCAGACTGACTGTGATCTCTGTGTGCTCTTAAGGGAAATTTCACTTGATGCAGAGAGCTACATCTGGAAATGCTGTGTGTGTACCTGTTATCCTCCCAGTGAATGACCCCCACTGGTGCCAGTAGTGAGGATTGAGACTCCTTGATTACTGGCCCAGATGTCTGTGTCACATATTGATTGACAGTGGTGGGATATCCACATTACAGGCTTCTCCTCTTCTGTCATCATAGGTTGTGTCTGGGGCAGTACAACTTCTGTAGGCCTTTCTTCATTTAGAAGCTGTTGAAAGTACTCCTTTCACCTGTCTTTGTCCTGTGTACTCATAAGCAGGATGTTGCTGGTATCCCTTATGAAGGGTGATTGACTCTCTTCTTTATCTTTCTGCCTTTGCCTTGCAACCTAATATAATATCTCTGTGCCATCTAATCAGTCACTTTCCAGAAGCTGGTAGACTGCCTCTGATGCCTTGTTCTTTGCTATTGCAACTATTTTCTTAGCTTTTTTGTTAGCCAACCAGTATTCCTTCCTAGCCTTGTCCATCTTTTCTATATCCCACCTTCCCCTGCACTCCTCCTTTCTTTTGATGACTTTGTGGACTACTGTATTCCACCATCAGCTTTCTTTATGCACCTTATTTCCATACCCGGCTCAGCCACATACCTATTCTGCAGTCTTCACACATGCTGTTTTGAGATGATGTCATTCTTCTTCAACTCCACCTGTTTCCTATTCTTGCTGAGGCGCTAGAGCCCTGTGTAATTCCTGGAACTGTTGTGCTTTCTCTCCAGTGAACTTACAGGTCTGCAGCCTGATCTCTGTTGACCTTAGAGCCTTCTTCAACCTCTGCATGCAGCTTACTGTGACACCAGTGGTTTATGCCGTGGGCTGACTGTTTCACTGGGGATGACTTTGTAATCACTGATTCTACCTCAGTGCCCTTTCTTTACTAGGAGGAAGTCTACTGAGTTGCATGTGAACCTACGGCACTCTCTCTTTTTGAAGTATGTGTTGGCTACTATCGAGCCATTTGCCAGCTAGAAGGCTAGAACGGCCTCTCCTTTATTCCTGTTGACCCACCCATGTGAATCCAGGCAGTCCTCTTATCCTGTTCTGTCTGTCCCAATATATGTGTATTTAAATCTCCCATTATTAACACCAGTTTTTGTCCTGCTTTATTTATTAGGTTTTGTAACTGATGTTTGAATGCACACTCACTATCACAGCCCTGCTGTGGGGCAAAGGCTGAGATTATTAATACTGTCCTATCATTACACTGGAGTCTGATTGTCATGAGTCTGTCACTAATTCTGATGACAACCCTCACTGCCTTCTGAAGGCACTTAATCACCACAATTCCCACACCATTTCTAGTCTGTCCTCCTCCTGAGTATTAGACTCTGGATCCCAAGCCAAGTGTCTTGGCTGTACTGCCCTTCCATCTTGTATCCTGGATTCCATCATGTCATCTACTTCCAAGCTCTGTTCTGTCAGTGAACTTACAATGAGTGTAGCAATTTTTAGTTCATGTTTGGCAAGTTGATTGGTTTCACATCCAGCTTTTGCTCAACAGAGCTATCCCAGGTGACCCAAGTTGGGCAACAGGACACTGGCCGGACAGCTTATTGACCCAGGGTTGCTGGGTTTCATGGTTGGCACACACTGGCCAATAGGGGCTCATACACCTATCCCGCCATTACAATGTATCCCCAGTGTAGGTTGGGTCCTCAGCCTGCCTATACCCATGCCCTTTTGGTGGCAGTCAACATACCTGAATCACATAGAACCACACTTCATACCATTGAGGGCTAGCCCTGCCAAGACATGCAGTCTGTGATCCATGATCTTCTAACTTGAGGATACTGAGCATCACAGTAGATGCCCAAAATGGTTGGTCTATACAACTCTGCACTACAGGACACCATGTAGAGTCTGTGCTGCTGCCCACAGCTCCATTCTTTGGTGAGGTTGAGATTGAAACACTCAGTAGGAGAGGAACCCTTCAGAGACCGAGGGAGAACATGCAAACTTCAAACAGGCATTGAGCAGCAGTCAGGATTGAACCTTGTACTTTGTACATGGGAGGCGAAGACTTTAACCATCATAACAAGTGGTAGGGGAGATGCCATTGTCAAACAACACACACACAAACCTGAGACATTCTACCTGTCTCTGGTAAGGATGATGCTAGCAGATACTCAGATACTGCACAGTGGTTCTCACCATTCAGTTGAACTGGTAGTACAGATCAGAAGTTTAGCATCACTGGAGACAGGGAACCAGCTTAGCAAGATACAGATATATGCAAGTGTGATAGCTTTCATCTGTCTTGGAGGGGACTCTTAGTCCTAAGTGGTGGGTGGTCTTAAGTACTTCAACAGCAACTATTTAAGCAAGCCAAAGGGCTACAATAAAACAGAAATAATAACCTTGTCCTCCAATTACTTAGTGTAAAGTGTATGAGAGTTAAACTTGTTAAGTTAATTTCCCAGATGCTGAACTCTACACTCACTTTCCCAATTAAAAATAGTGGTATGTGGGTGGTTTTGGCAAGCTTGCTCCTTGGAAAGAACAATTTTCTATAGGTTTTGTGAACCTTCACTGGAACATCTTAACTGTACTGTCAAGTTCATGTTCAAGTTCGCTTTATGGCCAAAGCGCCATTACAATATAAATACAAAGATACAACTTCAAAACATGGTGACAACATTAAAAGCTACAAAACATCAGCCATCACCATTATAAGCCAGATCAAATAAATAAGATTTTAATGCCTTACTGAAGCCAGTCAGTGCCACCAAGGTACCAAGTCCCACGGGTAAGGTGCTTCAAAGTATGAATGCGGAGCCTGCATGGAGTGGTGCAGCTCAATAAGCTTCATCAGACAGCAGGGGCTCCAGCTCTAAATGGACAGACAGACAGACGCTAACATTAAAACTTTAAAGACAATCCTATAACAGACTGGAAGCCACTGGAGTTTACAAAGAAGAGGTGTGCGGGTAACGTATGAAGTGCCTATGAGTAGCCTTGCAACAGAGTTTTACATAATTTGTAAATGATTCAGTTTCTGAGTAAGGCAGTCCCAGTACATTGAACCTAGACAGAACAAGCCTAGATGGGCAAGGACACAACCTATATGTTGTTGCAAACTGGTAATGGTGACAGTGAATTCATCAAAATCAGGAATACTGAACATTGACCAGGACTTTAAAGGAACATGAGAAATTACTGAGCCCCATCAGGGTCAGCTAGTAGAAGGGCAGACCAAATGAAGGCAGTCTTGTCAATGAATCATTGAGCAACAGCCTCACATTCACCTGTGGACAATGCTCTTCTGATGGCCAAGTAGTCTGGGCTGCACAGCCCCTCAACCACCTAAAAGAGTGCAGTTTGTTGATTAGCCACTTAAGAGATTTCCATTGATAAGAATTCTGACTTTTTACAGGAAATCTCTGCTTTGTAGCTACATAATTCTCATCAAGTTCAGTCTTGTCACTCCAGAGGCCTGCCAAGCACCAGCAATACTGCAGATTGTGTCCTGCTCTATGTATAGTGTGAATTGAGTGATGAAACCAGGGCTCACACCCCTTAGTAGAGACAGGGCAAACATGACTTGGCACAGAGGAGTCCAGGGCATGGCGGAGCGAGCCAAGTCTTCCACCGGGACATGAACAGACTCAACACCATTCTCCAACTGGAACTAAAGGAGTGCACAAGAAAATATATCAGTAGTAATCTGACTTGTATTGTGCACCTCTCTCAGTTCAAGATCAGGGGTATTCTGGCATGGTACCATTATCATGGGCAGGCACATTCCCAGTACTGTAAATGTGGCATATGACTCACTTGCTACTACAACCTATCTGAGAAAGAGAAATTTTATATTTGTTTTTGTTAAATGCAGTGAAACAGAAGATGTTAGATGTGGGCTGTGCAGCCATTTGGGAAGAATCCAATGGGCTTGTTGGCAATTAACTAAAGAGTTATAACAAACAAGTGGTACATTTTAGAGACAAGGAAAACAGGTTATGACAAAGCAAGACTCAGGAAAGCTACAGCAAACAAAAAAGAAGGTAGTGTGGATAAACCTAAGGACACATAATCCAATCAACATAGGAGATCATCAGACCCAAACATAATGAAAGTTTTAAAACGTGGAGAAGAAGTCTTAGTCACTGCTTAGTTTAGCAGATGCTTTCTGGGGTCGAGCAGGAATGGAAATAAAATCAAAAGTAGACCAAAAAAATCAGAGAGCAACTGAATGTGCCAAAATACAAAAGAAAAATATATAAGGAGAAGACTCAGATGAGAAGGAAAGAAATGTGGAAAAGCCATAAATATAGTGGCAGGTACAGAGATCTTCTGGAACAAGCTCACGTTGATCAGGATTTGATGTAGGAATGGTTAAGGAGAGTTGAGTTGAAACCAAAGGATGAAAGGTTAATAATGGCAGCCTAGAATAATGGACTACACACACGTTGGTTTACAAAGGCCATTGGATATGTGGGAGAAATAGACAAATGTAAGTTATGTAAAAAAAGAATTGCAAACAGTCACACACCTTGTTGCAGTGTATGATGTGCTCATGTCAGAGGGTACAATGAAAGGCATAATACTGTTGTAAAACTGTTACATTAGGAATTTTGTAAACACTACAGTATAGAGGTAGCTAACAAGCATCGGAAACATGAGCCACAAAGCATTATAGAGAATAATGAAATGTACGGAAACATGAGCCACAAAGCATTATAGAGAATAATGAGATGTACGGAAACATGAGCCACAAAGCATTATAGAGAATAATGAGATGTACGGAAACATGAGCCACAAAGCATTATAGAGAATACTGAAATGTACATCATGTGGGATCACCCATTACCAACAATTCAAAAAATAGATGCGAGAAAACTAGATAGTGTTCCATGAAAAAACACAGAAGCAGCATTGATGAGGGAAATTGCTACACCTAGCAATTAGTGTCTCACACTGAGAGAGTCAAAGTCATAAAATACCATGATTTGCAGGCAAAAATTACAGTAATGCAGAAAAAAACGTGCCCATACAGTTCCAATCATAGTAGGAGCAATGGGTCTCATAAAAGAGAATTTACAGTCATATTTAGATATGCTGCCCATACATGTAACTCTATGAATTACAGGAGTCACTTCTGCACACACTGCAAGTGCTGCAGAGCGCACTTTTGGCTAACATAAAAGACTGAAAAAAATATTGATTTCATGAACTTTAATCATACTTTGACTTAAGAATGGGTCCATTCTCATCATGGTATTAGAAACCCAAAAGACTTGGGGGAATTAAATCCAGTACTTTTCAGTGCTGAGTCTCCTGTGTGGACTGAGGCACCTATATCTCCTTCCATGATTTGCTGGTTTTCTTCAATAATTTTGCCACATAGAAACTGTCATTTGAGTAACAGCTATTTGTGTGAAATGCAATTCAAAAAGAAATACAAAAGTCACAATGGAGCTTGAAGAAGGTAGACTCAAAGGTTTTGTTTAGGAGATATTATGAAACATAAATTACTACAATACCAGGTAAGGCAGACGCGGTGGTGGTGCTGCGGTAGCATTGTCGCCTCACAGTAAGATGCTGTCCGGTTTGATTCTCAGCTAGAACGTCTTCTGCATGGAGACATGCGTGAATGGGTGTACCTTCGTTGAAGGTTGTGTGTCAGGGCTGGTAACTCAGCACGTAAAAATCAACTACCAATCATTAGCGGACCGGAGTTCCGCTGTGGCGACCCCTAACTGGAAAAAAACGAAAGACACAACAACAACAACCAGGTAAGGCAGACAGAAGTAGTAAAAGCAACAACAAAGGCCCAGACTGAGTAGGAGATCCCAGGTCAGTCAGGCAAGGAGATGCAATAATTTATATTTGCATAGCCAAGACAAAAAGAGAGATAGTGAAACTTAAGGGGAAGTATAGCAATATCTAACATGTGATACATTGCTTTGGATTTAGTTTCTCTGAACCTTTCCTCCATGGTTTTGTCGTGTTATGTACTATAATGCTTTACACATTTGGGTTATAAATTAATAGCCTTGTAGAATTAAAACAGATGCTTCTTTACTATGGATTTAAACTATGCTGATATATATATCCAGTGAAATTTAAGCTTGTAAGAAAAGTAAATCTGACGAAGTAAAATAAACGAAAATGCATAGGCTGAGATTTCAGGATCGTTAACGTGTTTTGGGATTTCTATGTGCTGTGGGTTTCATGCAATAAATTGTTTTTTAAAAGTGTTTTGTTTCCTGCTTCCTTGGGCACCATGGACTTTTGTTTCGAGTGACTACTGGTGCTTTGAACGTAACTTTTGAGGATTCTTAAGCTTGTAAGAAATTTTGGTACTCAATGTATTATCATAACCAGATTGCGAATGTGTCATAATTGTGGAAATTATGGCCAAAGGAGTCTTTCTGGTTTTTGCAGGGGTAGGAAAGCTACTGAATAGCTGTCTGTGGCATAGGGGAATCACCTAACAGCACTATTAAGCCCCAAATTCCTGTTCCACCTTCACATCATTCAGCAACGGCTTTCTTTTTAAAAACCCTGCACACCACCATGCACACAGAACACTGCAAAAGCATGTAAAATGGGCTAACTAGTCTGAATCACAATCAGAGCCCAACCTCACTATATGTAAACAGTTTTTCAAATACTACTGTGTTTCTTTCTGGTTTACCCACAACTCAATCCCGAAAACACATACAGTGACACCAAAGTAAGGCTCTCTTTTCAAGTGATGACATTTTCTGGCCAGATGCAATGAGGCACGCTTGTGGCATATTCCCTTCCCCAGAACTGTTTTCAAGGCTGACAGTTCCTGTGCAAGCCCAAAAGGGGTAAAAAAGCAAGTGACAGTCTTGACAGTTCCCATACCAGCAGAAAAGGGAGAAAAAGCAACGTCTACAGATGCAATACATTTATTAGTAAACACATCTCATGGATGATAACACTCCTGGGGGCAAATACAGCATGTGCAGGATCAAACGAGAAAGCTGACCGAGGGCATTTCTGTTATTTCGCAACCAACTACCAGAACAAGCCACTATATTTTCCTAACATATCGCTCGTGTCATGTAAACTCTAAATTCCAGGACAGTACAAATGGCATGCAGGTTAGTAAACTGTCAAAATTCATGACATTAAGGACACTGACTCACAGATTTGGAATCTGGTTGCAAGAGAATCGCAATCTGGTTGTGATAATACGCAAGTACCGAAATTTTATTTGTCCATCAGATGTGTTCAAAATTGTAGTGGTCAATACATTTGAATGGTCTTATAAGTTCAGTAAATGTAAGATACGAGGAATGTAGGTGGTCGATGGGTAGAATACTGTAAAACTAAAGCAAGAAAGCATAGGTTCTTCAGCCTCAGGTCAGTTCCATATGGGCAACAATATGAATGCATGAACATTTTAACTGTAAGCCCCAGAATAGAGAGATTGAATGCATGAAACTAGGCAAAGTATGTTCTTATGTTAAAAAACATGTTTTAGTGTTTTCCCCTTTTCTGAGATGCACTGATCTTGTAATTGGTATATGTAGGTAACGGGGGGAGGGGGGTATAGGGAGTGCAGCCTCAACATCAGTGTATGTAGGAAGGCTTGAAACTCTGCAAAATAACATTATTTAAAAGGATAATACTTTTAATATTTTCTGTTTTTCTTTTCAATTACTGTTTTTATTTTCCAACAATTTCAGGACTCACAGTTATAGGTCTCAAAATTACCGTAGGCAGCCTTCCATATGAAGTATATGCTAAGGTAAAATGTGAGTTGGCATTCATAAACTTTTGCTTCTAATGCTTTTTGAATAAATCCATAGTGCTCAATAGTACGAAAGTGATATGATGCAAGTCAGAGACATGATAAAGTTGCATGGGGCAAAATCTTATCAATGGCTCATTATCATGTCTCTGAATCAAACACTGTGCAGTTACAGGTAACTGAGCTAGTGTTCCCTCTACCAACCCAGACAACACAGTTGTGCAGGCACCTATAAACATGCGTGTACACACACACACACACACACACACACACACACACACACACACACACACACACACACACACACACACACACACGGCTTAGCAGTACTTCCTTGCTACAGTGCTAACAGCCCTTTCCTTTCATAGCAATGAATAGGTGTATGCCATTAAAAGATAATGTATACATTTTTTCACTTTGCTCCTTGTATAGCACAATAGAGTTACTCTTTGAATCACTTTACCATGCTATTCCGATCCTGGTGAAATGTAGTGGGAAGCACATACGCCTAACTGACATTAGCCACACCCCAGAACTACTGCATTTGCATGCAGCCTTTGCCATTTAGACTGGCTTTATGGACTGCAGCCTTCTTACCATGGTCTCTGAATAGCTTTGACATAATGCACTGGGCAGTCCTGCTACCATCAGGATTGCTCTGTGTGCTGTGTTTCTAATTCCCAAGCATAAATTAAAGAAAATGTTAAACAAACAGTTCAGAGAAATACTGAAATATTCAGAATTGGCTGTTGCATCTATACTGAAACTTAATAGAACTGTTAGGTTGTATGGAGATTATAATTTAATTTTACCAAAATTAGCTTCTTTGAAACAGTACCTATTTCACTGGGAGGAAGAACTATTGATGTTGATGTCAGGGGGGCAGAAGTTTTAAAAATTCAGTATTAGCCAATCAATAATGCTATTTAACCAGCTTGGATGATCATTTTAAGAAATTGTTGCTCAAAAAATATAAAGGAATGTTTACTTTACAACTGTCTGCCTTTTGGGCTGTTTGCTACAGCTACTACATTTCAGAGAGCTACATAAACTTTGTTGTACTTATTTGGATTACATCATATTCATGGAATGACACCCATCTGGAGAAATCACTGAAAAAAATGAAGGATGCACGTAGTTTACCTCCTTTAGAGTAAAGTAAAAGCTGTAGGGGATTCCATCTCCTACAAATGTTACAAAGCTGAATATGTATTTTGGACTACTTAACATAATTTTTTATCAAATCTGTCAAGCATGCTAAACCAGTTACATCATTTATCACATTATATTGTATTTATTATATGGACCAAGAACTGGTATTTCAGAAGTTTAAAACAATTCCATTACAGCTGGCTGATGTGTTTGTTCATTATTCAGCTACCATTTAGAAGTAAGTAACAGTTCTTTGCTGTAGTTTCTTTGCAGATGCATTATATAGCACAGTATAATAATAATAAAATAAAAAAAAAACTATTCATAGGAGATATACTTTCACATAGGATGCCTGATGGCAGGAAGGGGCTAAATAATTTTTTGTCTTCTGCGCTGTTTGCTGAGGAAAAATAAATACAACTAGACAAGAAGAGATTAGTTATAATATTGGGAATGCAATAGTTTCATAAACTTTAGTAAGTTCCTTTTTTGACTATATACACAGCAGTTAAATGACTAAATGACTAATTTCATTGTTTAATGAGGGAATATTCCTCAGAATAAGTCGCCATGAATGCAGTACTGGTCGACACTACTGAACACATATATTAGTATAAGATTATCTACAGAGCAGGAAATTGGTGTGCTATGTAGACTATATACATCAAAAAAACCTACAGATCTGGAGACCACAGTTCAAGTACCGATGTTATCATGGATGACACAGCAATGCCTACTGAACAAGACAATGAACCAGACAATGTAAATGGGACCCACTACTAACATTAGGCTTAGACCAAGCCATCGACTACTTTAACAGCACTTTCACTAGCGTCCTCAATTCAACTGCACCCATTAGAAGAATCAGACTCAAGGTAAACTATGCCCCATGGCTAAGCAGGGACACAAGAGCCCTACTAAAAGTCAGAGATAAATGTTGGAAGGCCTGGAAAAGAGATAACACAAACCTATCCAACCAAAACTACCAGAAACTAAGAAATCAGGCAAAAAGACAAACCAAACTCGATAAACAAAACTATTTCCTTAACATCCAAACCAAATACACAAGAGACCCCCAAAAGTTCTGGCATGCCATCAACTCCCTACTTAACCCAGGTAAAACATCCACTCCAATTTCCACCATCAACAATAACACTAAAGACACTGCCTCCCAATTTAACCATCACTTCACTGAAACCATCTTATCTTTATCCTCTCAAATCTCCAAAACCAACCATTCAGACACCCCAAGCCAACCCCTTAATAATACCCCCTCCTTTACTCTCTCACCTGTCCCTACCACTACAATTAAAAAACTCCTTCAAAAACTCAAATCTACCACACTTGTAGCAGACAACTTACCAGCCAACTTCTTAAAAATAGCAGCTGACTCCCTATCACACCCTGTATCCATCCTTATAAACAGGAAGCTACATCCTACAGTTATGGAAAGTATCATATATCATCCCTCTTCACAAAGGAGGAAACTCCTATGACTTCTCTAACTACCATCCCATAGCCATCCTACCCTCCTTATCTAAAATACTTGAGAGGTGTATTCACTCCCAAGTTATGCAATTTCTGAACTCTAACAATCTCCTTTCACCCACACAACACTACATCCGACAACACCATAGAACTACAACTGCTCTCCTGTCTTTTACAAATACAGTTAAACCTACACAGAAACAACAACAACTTCATATCAGCAATATTCTTAGACCTATACAAGGCATTTGACATGGTGTCACACACCATGCTACTGGAATCCATGATCTCCCTATCCTTTGCCCCTTCCACTATAGCATGGTTTAAAAGCTATTTGTCAGACAGACAACAGTCTGTCCAATGGCAAAACACATTATCTCCCCTACTTCCAACCACTATAGGAGTTCCACAAGGTTCAATATTTAGCCCTCTACTCTTCTCCATATTTACTAACAGCCTGCATACCTCCACCCAACATGCCACACTCATGCAGTATGCAGATGACTCATCTGCTCTGCAACATCACTCACTACCCCACAAAAACTTACTCAGGAATCCTTCACCTCAGTGGAAAACTGGATTACCCAGATCCAACTCATCCTCCATCCCAACAAGACCAAATTACTCATATTCACTCCCAAACAAAACTAAAACTACCCAGCAGCCTTTTACAATCACATCCAAGAATGGTATTAACATCACCCTCACTGACCACACCAAACTCCTTGGCGTAGAAATCGACAAACTACTGTTTGCTGTCCATATCTCAAACAATCAAAAAGGTCCACAAAAAAATGGGTACACTATATAGACACAGAAAATTTCTATCTGATCAGGCACAAATTACACTAGTCCAAACACACCTACTATCCACCCTTATCTACGCCACACCAATCCTTACCCACACAAGAAAACAGGACCTGGAACAGCTTTAGTCATGCTACAATAAGATCGCCAGATTTGGTGATAACTCTACCTTGAAAACCCACCACTGTCAGGCATTACGAGAACTTAAATGGCTAGAACTTCTTCAGCTACTCAACTATCACCAATTAATACTTGCCTACAATATTTTGAATTATCCTGACAAAACCATCTCTAAACCAGCTACTAACCCAGTATGTATTAAATCGCCCCCTACACTCTTCTGAAAAATCTCTCCTTTGTATCTCTAAAGCCAATAACTCTGCAGGGAAAGCTCTGTTCTCCCACAACATAGCCAGAAACTCGAACAACCTTCCCCCTACTCTAACCTCTGCTCTTTCAGTCACCATGTTCAAAAACTCTTTCAACGCGCACCTACTAATTTAATGGCTATGCCCATGCATCACATAATACCCCTGTCTCATTTATTACAAATAACTAGCTACTTAGATTTCTGACAATCTGCTACAGACTCAGGAATTCCTACTGCAAACCTTAAAATGTAATTTTTTCTCTATGCCCTAATTTAAGACTTGCTGTTTCTATATAATCCTTCTTTATGCTGTTATGGATTGCGTAACATATACTTGATGTGTTAAATGTATTGTAGTTTGTATGGAGCTTTTCTCCCCAGGCCTCCGCTGTAAATGGACCTGTGTCCAGTCGGGCTATCCTGGTAAACAAATATAAAATGAAATAAAAATTAAGTTAAATGCTTGACTGCCAAACTTGTAATTCTTGCCACAACTTCATGAGTGTAGTGACACACAGATGATTTTCTATTGCAAGTCAAAAATTTGATATGGGAGGTCACAATTCTCTTGTCCAAGATCAATTCCTCTCTCACCCATGTGATTTATCTTTGCTATTTTGCAAATCTCTTGTGATACCATGTTTTCATGTAGGCTAAAGACCACCACACTACCACTACTGCAGCCAAAATAGCAACATATGGTCAAGCTTCTCTTCTGAGGTGTCCCCCAATCTAACATTCTCCCTTCCATGTGCATTGCTATACTTCTTTGGGTTAACACACCTTATACAGTGGATAACAGGAGCACAACTGAACAAGCTGCTATTAATTATAGGACTACACCACCATTTTTGGGTCAGTATGACATTAACTTTCCTTTCATTGCTGCTGTGACTTAAGGACATATCTCTCAACCTCTTACAGCAAGAAATCTGGACAAAGCCATAAAAGTGGAACAAAGGTCCACAAATAGGGACAATTTTTAAATATTGCTCTTACAAACTTAGAAAGTTGATAGAATAACAGGTATTGCATTAGCATGAATTTTCTGAAGGGTATGAAGTCTGAAACTCAAACGTCTATTATTATTTTTTAACTTTAGTCTTTAATGATTTCCCACTAATTTGCTAGAAAACCACACTTTTCTGAAAAAAATAGACCAAAAATATGAGCCAAAAATCTGGAAATTCTGCAAAAGTATGCACAACTGAGAGGTATTCTTATGGAATTACAGCACCCTTCTTGTGTCAGTATGACATTAACATTCCTTTCACTATTGCTATTACTTAGGGATTACAGCACCCCGCTTAGGTCAGTATGACATCAACATTCCTTTCACTGCCTGGCATTTGCAGTACTCGGGGAATTTAGGCTTCCAGCACCCTGCTTGGGTCAGTATGACATTAACATTCCTTTCACTATTGCTATTACTTATGGATTACAGCACCCTGCTTGGGTCAGTATGACATTAACATTCCTTTCACTGCCTGGCAGTTGCAGTACTTGATACTCAGTACTCATTACAGTAGGTGATACGCCAATTACCAGAAGTGCACTTTACCTTGCATTTTCCAAACTATAATGATACCTTTCAAATGAATAGTGCATCAGGACAGGAATAAAAGCAACACAGCATTCTCAAAATACTAGTGTAATAGGTAGTACAGAAGTTCCCTACAATGGAAGACACCTCAGCACATCTGCGGAGTACTTGCACATTCAAGTGAAGACAGGAACCTAAAGATTTACATGTCTGGAATAATGCCTAAAGTAGTTCATCTTTGGAATTTAGACACTTAGCACAAGTTTATACTTGTCCCGAATCAGCTCCCAGGAAAGAAAGCACTGATTTTTTTTGTACCAACATCTAATATGTACTGAGAAGCACACCAGTCTTTATCTCACAGGAGATGGAGGCTTAGCTTCATTTTCTGTCAGAAAAATGGATTACTAGCCAGTCTTGGGGATTAGCTAGTTCCAGTAATGCATGAATGAATTGCCTATTTAAACTGCTTTAGCAGTCACCCCGTTCCCTTTTTAAAGAGTGAAGTAGAGAGTAGTATGTTGTAGATGTACTACACCAAGGTCATTCAGAGTTTATTTAATGCTTAATTTATTTCTGTGGTCATTTTAGTTTATTAATGGTAGCTTATAGTCACTTAAGTGTTTATTACATAGGAAAATCACAGCCATAGGTTTCTCTCATACTAGGTAGATAACACAAACCTTTTCCTCATGAACAAAATTTATGGGTACTCACCATGATAACAGCTCTGTAAGCAGACATCTCATCTTTGTAAATCTCTAGGACGTATGCTGTAGATGTTAAGGCCACTTGGCAGATAAAACCTTTCTAGGGTGCCAGATACCCTTTACTTTGCACTATGCACAGCACAGCCATCTGTCTTGACTTTTGTCGTCAGTGAAAAACTGAAGAAAAAGGAGAAAAAAAGCAGAGAACAGTAGAAAGCAGGGGAGATGAGATAACAGGAGGTCTATTGGGGGTAGGTAACTGAAGACAGACCTTGTTACAGTTCTGTCATTTTGGTAAGCATTTGTTTTAAGGGGCCCATCTATGCTAACCTCAAGACCAGTGTCCCTAGCTAATCCTCCATGATGTCCACTCTCATGGGAATGTACCTCCAGTGACAGTAGCCCCGAAGGAAGATCTTGGCCAGAAACCTATGTCAGGCTCAAAGTGCTTCACACATGTGCTTAAGGAAGTTGAAATTGCATTACAAATATTGCCTAAGGTAAGATTACATAAAAAGGCCAGAGAGGAAGCCACTGCTCTACTAGAAAAAAGTTGCATTCGCTAATATCTACTCTCATTCTCCTAACATTCGGCAACACGGTAATCGGCCAACTTCCGTTAGTCTTTCTTTGTTCACTGAACCTGACTTCAACATTTTAATAGTAAACTATATATATATATATGCACAATTTCACAGGTACCGAAGAATAACACTATACATTTTACATCAAATAAAACTAGGATAATAACACTTTAAACTGTACATCAACTAAAAGTAGGATGAAAAATGGTACACTATACAGGTACAAAGATGAAACCTTAAACTGTACAATCAAAATAACATTTATTTTGATATGGTGTTATAATAATATAAAGTATACACAAAGTGTCTATACTTAGAAGAAGCAGTAACTGTTGAGAGGAAGAGAACTATGAGGAATGCGACTTGCAAGATAGAGAAGTCTATTGCCTGATCTGCTTTTTAACAGTATCTAATTGGCTAGGAGTCTGAAGTCTTGAGGTGTAGGACAGCAGTGGCAGTGTTATAGTTCTCCTGAAAGGGTTCTGTGTCCATTAGTCTCATATCAAATCAACTGTGTTAAATTGCTGTTTTATATAAGTATTTATCGCATTTATCTGTACTACAGGACTGTAAAGTAGATTTATTTTCCAGTGTCCCTGCTGCTGCATTAATTATTTGAATATTTCCTCAAAAGTATTGTCTTGAAGAACCACACCCAGAGACTCAAAAAAACATGTTTATTTCATCATGATTTGGTGTTTACTACATTTTAACACCACACTGGTACTATTTACAGTTTTTTAATGATCTTTGTATGTAATTTTTGAGTCTGACCATATGGGGTCTGGCATCTTGAAGTAATTATGATTGTTTAGTCTGCCTCTAGGTATCCCACAATGCAGTGGTCATCTGTAAAAAGTGACATCATGCAGGCCTCTTTCTTCCTACAGCTCCTGTCACTGCATTGATTTTACATTGATACACTGCTGTCTTTCAGTCAGTTTTAAGTAACATTTCATGCCGTTCAATGACTACTTAAAACACAAACAGTGCAAATGCCACAAAACAGACTTTCAAAGTGCTTTTTACTGCTGCTTCTTTTTAGAATGTCTAAACTGCATTTTTTTTGTGAAGCTTGAGCTTTACTACTTTGTCTCATCTCCCACCCCTTTTACACCTAACTTCCCTAGCTGCCAATGTGCTAAGGGTAATTTGAGCTGTTACCTGCTGTGATTGACAGCTCACAGCAGGAAACTTGACTCATGTCCTGTTTCCTTGTTCTAGCCTTTACTTTCTGTATGGGTAGGGGAAGGACCAGGGAGCTGTGACATCACAGCATGGGTGGGTTTTTAGGACGGTCATGGTGATGTCAGTTTGGGGAGAGAATTGGCCAGAAAACTACCTGTATTCAGTGGCTTTGATGACATCAAATGAATTGGAGACTTTTCCAGGGCGGGATAAATGTTTTTTTTGAAAGTGAAAGCATCACATTTCAGTAAGGTACTGTTGGAGAGAACCCGCGGTGGTGTCGCCTCACAGTAAGACGCTGTCTGGTTCGATTCTCAGCTAGAGCGTCTTCTGCATGGAGACATGCGTGAATGGGCGTACCATTGTTGAAGGTTGTGCATCAGTGCTGGTAACTCTGCATGTAAAAATCAACTACCAATCATTAGCGGACCGGAGTTCTGCTGTGGCGACCCCTAACCAGGAAAAGCCGAAAGACACCAACAACAACTGTTCTAGTGGAGAGAAACAGTCAGTTTAAAATATTTTAAATGCTGTGTTGTTGTTTATTCATAGCAGGGACAATAATTAGGGAGAAAAAGGACAGAGAAGTTGAGCATTTAATAATACATTTGCATTGTTGTCCTTTAACTAATTGCTGAATTGGTTTCTCTTATCCTTCACTTTTAGCTAATCTTTGTGTGTTTTTACTTTAAGAAGATTTGGGATTAGTTATCTAGTGTTGGGGAGGGGGGGCTAGCCTAGTCTGTCTGAGCTGAGAATCACACAGGAAGGCTTAAAGTGAGGTTGTTTTTTTTGGGGGGGGGCCAGAGTGCATTTGGCACTTACAAGTCCCTTGTATAGATGCAGGCACTTAGAAATGAAATTTTCTCTTTAAATTTGCTTCTGAAACTGTACCTAGTAACTCTGTTGTGCAAAGAACAACTGCTTTGTGCACAGATAGGCACTGCCCCATGAATCTACAATCACATAGCCTAATTTTTCCTTCTAGCCTCAAAAGCACCAAAGCTAGTCCACTATTAACCTCTCTTGTACCACACTCTTGCAGTTCACCTAGAAGGACCTGATATCATATATATGCCTTTTCACAATTTTTCTATTGCCAGACTGGTGATAATGGGTATTACTGGACAATGTTGCAATTTTATCATGTTCATTTACAAACAACTAATCTTTACAAAAAACAAAACAGTGTGCGAGAGATATAACTACACAGCGTTACTGGAGGCAAGATTCTTGCATACAAGCACTCAAAATAATCAGGTTGTCTTTAGTGCACACACACACACACACACACACACACACACACACACACACACACACACACACACACACACACACACACCTCACATCTTGTGCACTTGACACATAGACCAATATATGTTCAGACAACAGTCTTTCTAAACCCCAAATATGTCCCAAATGGCTCCCAGAAGAAATGTCAGCACTCAAAATGCAGAGTACCGACAAGCCAAGAAAAAAAAAGAATGAAAATCCTGGAGAAGAAGGAATCTCGAAGACTGCTCTTCTCCTTTAAACTTTTTTTTTTTTTTTTGGAGGGGAGCAAGCCCCCCTACAACCCCAGTGTTGAGTGCAAGACCCCACACCCCTGAACCTATATATACCAACTCTGAGATAACCTTACCTTGGAGAAAAGGGAATATTGCAAAAAATGGCTATCTTGGACTAAGCATATGTAAGTCCGTTTTTCAGCCAGTCTCTGTGATTCAGGACTTGCTCTAGCAGGTCCTGACATTTCAAATGGTTACCCTTCCAGACACCTGACTTACATCATTTATCCTCAGCAAACCCAAAAGCACTTTACTGAACCAACACCCGACACCACACGTACAGCCACAGCATCCTATGGAGCCTCAACTGCAAAGTCCATTAGCGACCTGACACACTACCCAATACTCTAGTCGTAGGAGACTACATTCTGACTCATATGTATGCCTCACCCACCACGCTGAACAAGGAGACAATCATTGGTCGATTGCCTGTCAGTGGCCAGGATCTGCCAAGTCACTTACACTGTTAGGCCATTGAACCAGAGGTATCAGTATGACTCAGTGTAATTGACCGATGTATCTCCCTGGACTACATGAAGAGAGAAATCTCAGACCATATGTCCCAGATTGGTATGAGTCTAGCATTAAGCAACATTCTACCTTCACTGAGGATGATGCCACTACATGAAAGGAAAATTATTGACTTTAGTAATTGGCTTAGATACTGGTGTCATTCAAAGTGAGTACAGTATTTGACAGCATGGGAGAATATGGTCAACAGACCAAACTGCTTTGTCAAGGATGGTCTGCACCTGTCCTGTTAGACTTTTTAATAGTGGCTAAAATGTTATCATCCCCCATAGTGCCACCTTTAGGTGATGCAAACTGATAACTTCTCCAATTAGCAAAATCAACCCAAGGGCATCTAAAGGTCTTACTGCTTAAACAAAAAACTCACTCCCTTCAAGCTCTCTTCATCTTGGAGAATGCAGATGTATGCAGTTACTAAGATGTGGTTTAAAGCCACAGAGAGTACTCTAGCAGTGTAGGGATACAACACCTTCCACAAATTTAGTCCAGCTACAACAAAGGCAGGGACTCAAGGTGGAGGTGTCTTGATCTTCATAAAAAAAAAAACATACCTCAAGGTTGGTCAAACAGGATGATGTGCTGAGTTTCTCTATGCTCAGATTACCATAGGTAGAGTTCCATATCATATCTTTGCAAGCTGTAGATCACTCAGACCTACTTGGATATACTTAATATTCCACTCAGTACCATATTCTTGGGGAACTTTAACTGTCCCTCTATAAACTGGGAATTCTACAAGACTCCAAACATGCAGGCCCAGACATTCCTGGACTTTGTAAACACAAACACCCTGTCCCAGGTAGTCTATATGCCCAGTAGGGCTGCAAACATACTGGATCTGGTACCTACAAATTTGGAAGAACAATGCATTTCCCCAAATATATGGTCTCCTCTGGTAAGGTCAGACCATAAAGCTGACTCCTCCAAAATAAAAATCAGTGCTATGACCCCAATAAACCTTGTAACAGTTGGGAACTTCTCTAAGGAAAACACCTACTATTAAGCAATTATCTGACAAAATCTCAAGCCCTTTCACACCCACAGAACGCAGCTGCCTATGCAGAATTGTACAAGGAAACCCTAGACAATCATGTTAACAGATGCTTATAAACAGCTGTGCCTACTAGAAACAAGCCCAGAGCAAACTCAAAAAAAAAAAAAAAAGACACCCTGGTGGAATCCAAACATAAATGGATTGTACAACAAAAGGAAAACTCATAGATAAAATTAGGATGTGCAACATCCAGTAGGATAAAAAAAACTCTCATCAGGCTAAACAAACAACTAGGAGGGCAAATTATGTCTAACAAAGCCAAGTTTGAAGTAAAGATAGCGTCCCAGGCTAAAGACAATCACAAGTCTTTCTTTAGCTATGTCTGAGACTTCAAAGATGGTACACAACAACAGTACTCAGGACTAACTGTTAGTGAAGCCATTTACATGGAGCCAGAAGATATAGAAAATCTGTTGGCCAACAAATTTAGCTCCAGCATATCCTGCCTGGCCCTCTCCCCCAAGTAATATCATCAAACACAATCCCACAAATATTACTAGGCAGCAAGTCCTAAATGTGCTTTCTAAGGTTAAGATCATCAATGGGAGCTGATAATATCCCAGGATGCCCCCTAAATTGCCTGAAGCATAACCTTTCTGGACCTCTGGAGTCACTATTCAAACATAGCCACCAGGAAAGCTTTGTGCGACATGAATGGAGGACTGCAGCTGTCATCTCTCTGCACAAGGGTGGTCCGTCAATGGACCCTGAGAACTACAGCCCAATAAGACTGACTAGTCTCATATGCAAAGTCATGGAAGGAATTTTCATGGATATCATTGATAATGACATAGAAAACTTTCAGACACTGGATCCAACCCAATTTGGCTTTGTCAAAGGTAGATCATATTCAACCTGTTGGACTTTTAAAAGATCCCAAAAGAAATAGAAGAAGCCAAAATGGTGCATACTGCATACCTTGTTCTAGCTAAGGCATTTGGTACAATAGCACACTTGACCATAGTAAATTAATGCATGGAATTGGGCATTAACCCCCATGATATGTGCTGGAAAGAAGCTGGCTGTCAGATAGAACCCAGGAATTTGGGACAGGGGATACCACCTCCACAAAGAGGCTGATCACTAGTTGTGTCCTTTACGACTCCGTGTTGGGCCTGCTCTTTTTTTGGTATTTAGTCCTTGGAAGTCAAAAACCAATGCCAAATGCCTCTGGGTGACCAGGTTTGCAGATGACTGCATACTAGAAGCAGTTATAGAAACCCCCCCCCCCCCCAAGACATTAACATCCTACAGGAAAGACTAACACAGACAAAAGACTGGCACTAAAACCATGACTTAAAACTCAGTGCCAAGAGATGTGTTGCTCATCTTAGAAGCAAGGGCATAGCATCTAGGTCCCAGGTGGTCATCATTCCTCATATTCGGCCCTCATCAGAAGCATCTTACGTACAGCATCCCATTCGGTATTTAACTAACTAGGCACATGCAGCAAATGTGGAATGTCCTCAGAGTGTCCTCACAAGATTACAGTGTGTAAACAGGTTCTATGCAGATCACCTCAAAACCTCATCTCTCTCTACTTGTTTCCTACCAGTTGTTGACAGGCGAGCCGTGTCTAGTATACAAGGCATCCTTGGATCTCGCTCTGAAGGATCTTCTGCATATCCACAACACCAACAGCATCAGAAGCACTCGATCTAGGACTTGAACTTTGCTTGCAACATAAATAGGACATGCTGGAGGCCCAGGTATGTGGCTCAGAGAATTCCCCTTCTCTGGAACAGCCTTTCCATCTATGTGAAGCATAGGTTTGTCATAACTCTATTAAAACATAACTAGGACCAGTGGATGGGAAATCAGAATTCACCCCAGGTCTGTCATCTATACTTTCAATGGACAGAGGCAGTCTGTAAATCATACCCTAGCTTACATATATCCTTTAAAACAATCTCTAAGACTCAAAAAGCTTTCAGAATAAAGTTGGGATGTATGGATAGGCTTATAAAGGCCCCAGTGATCATTAGCTTAATATATACCAATGAACCTTTGCACTTGTTCTTGAAGTGGTACAAAAGTATGATGAGCATAACCATCACATATTGTTGCTTTTTATTGTGTTAGACCTTTTTTATATGTGCCATTTTCATAGGTATTTCCATCTCCACATTTAATTTTGCATTTACTGTAAGTAATTATAAAACTACCCAGGGTCACAGCAGGTGGACTGCACAGGGTTTCTTAAGAGAAATGATGGCTTCTGCAGAATTTCTCTACCATAAAAAGGTTGACTTGATGGAGGTTTTGAAGAGGAGGGTGAAAGATAAGATTCCAGGAAGTGATGGTCTTCCAAATGAATTCTGAATTTCTGCAACTTTATAATTTAATATTAGAAACTACACATATTCCTGTGCCATGGAAGCAGGTGGGGGTGTAAGTGATACCAAAGGAAAGAAATGAAGCACCTCATCCTCAGATAAGGTCACTGCTAGAGAATAACTACTTTTTGGCTACTTTGACAACAAGGGTGTCTAGAGTAATATTAACCTTAATGGGTAATGGCCAGTGTGAGTTTGTTAGTGGAAGGCAAATAGTCACATAATGAAGACTGACAGGTCGATGAAGGTTATGAAGAAATCACGTAAATTGCTAGTTATACTGAATTTTGATGCTGTGAAGGATTTTGACAGAGTGGAATGGTACAATTTGATACAAGTTTTGTTGGAGTTTATCTTTTTATTATATTTTGTTGCAGTGTTTGTTTATTTCAAACTAAAGACTGGGGTTAAACTAAATGTGGGTATGTCAAGGCATATGAGAATATTGAGAGATGTATGGCAAGGTTGTCCGTTGTGATCTGTACTCTACATTGTGTTTGGAACTGTTAACTATATTTGTTAAAAGATTTGAATTGTAGGGCTGTAAAAACTAATCAGAAAGTGTGTAAAATCCTATTGTACACAAATGAAGCGTGGACTTTCTTGACTAACCCAGACAAGGATATAGGAAGGTTATTTCATATGTTAGATGTATTTGGAAAGCTTTCTGGTTGTAAAGTGAGCAAGACAAAAAATGAATGCAGTAACTGTAAATTATACTACATTCCTGATACCACAGATAGATTATGACTATTTATGATAGATGATAGGAGGAATTTGGTTAGGGAATACTTCAGAGAAAGGTCATGACTATAGTCCACGAGGACCACTGCATGAAAACCCCTCGGATACTAATCGTATTGTGGAGGGGAAGTTCTGCTTTAAAGAGAAAGCCTCAGTCATCCTCACATATGACTGCATCATTTCCTACCCACACATTTCCCTGGAAAGAATGCTCTGTAGGTCACCCAGGGTGAATAAATGGTTCATTGACTGTGCTTGTGGGGTAAATTTAATAGCAAGAGGAAGACTGGAGAAAACAAAAATTTAAAGTCGATGAGGAACATGATTTGTGATTATATCTGGAAAAAAAGCAAATCCAGACTGGTAACAGGTACACTAATGCTGCTGAAATAACATGGTAGTGTAAAATTAATCTAACTATTAATGAACAGATATACCCCTCTCTCTCTCTCTCTCTCATTTAACCATATCTGTCTACAGGTAGTTTCGCTCTTTCAACCTCAACTTTATCTTCAGTATCAAAGTAAAGTATCCAGTTTTATTATTCATAAGTATCTACTACTTACTACTTGTGACCCTGAGGATGTTGTTTATTCCCTAACATGTCCTTGTGATTGTGAAGGCTGCCAGCCTAGCCAGATAGAATTATCATTTGTAAATATTAATGTAAGACACAGGCTTGTTGTTTTAAATGGAAAAAACTGATGTTAGATGTGGAACTGAAAAAACTGTAACAACAGTACACTCTGCTGGCAGAAAGCTGATCAAGTAAAGCATGTTGCGACCCTTTGATCTAAATTTGGCTCCGGTCTGTCTAGGTGAAGGCATGTTTTCTATTGTTTTACCAAGAGTTAAATTGCTAGATTTAAACATGCAAATGCATTTTTATTGCTCTGCTTCCTGACCAGCTGCAAGATAGCAAAAGGAGATGTTAAGAATGTAAATGTAGTTTCTGTTAACTTGGGAACCCAGGGAACTGTGAAGAATGATGCAATGAGAAACAGGAATGTGATTTTAAAAATGGAGAGAATCAGAAACCATTAAGCATTTTTCTCATGACCATCCAACTCATCAGTACTCTGCCTGTCTCTATATGTAAGTTTATCTTAGATTTGTGTTTTCTCTTGGAAATAGCTAGAAACTGGAAAGATAAGACTTAAGTGTTTTTCTGTGATGTCAGAACTGTACTACTGAATTATTTTAAGTATTTCTCTGTGATCTCTGAACTCTTGACTAGCACTGTGTAGTAAGAAGTATTGTCTTGTGTTTCTAGTATTTATTATTAAATATTTTTAAACCTTTCAACTGTGGCTGTTTTGTGTAGAGATAATTTAAGCTCTAGAGTACATTGCATGTATACAGTGATACTGTCCAAGTCACTCCAAATAAGCCTTAACTGTTCAGTTGCACTTACCATTTGGATAATAATATTGCACAGTAATAATTGGACACCATTTTTAGTAGATGATATTAGTGGGTGGTGGCAGCTGGTACTACCTTTTAGACTGGGTGTAAAGGGGGCACAGCTGGAGAACCTGTGCCAGCCTTTCCCAGGAGTGTCTGTGTGGTTGTATAAACTCTTATCTCAAAGTGTGTGTGTGTGTCAGCTACTTGGGCAGGGACACAAAACACTAATTGGACAGAGAGGGTGCTGGAGATTTTAGATTGTCCAGCTGGCTGAGATCTGGACCCTATAGCTGTGCCAGTGGGGAGTCTTATTGGGGACCTGGAGAGCAAGGGAGCGGCCAGCCCTGGACTGACTGTGTGACCTCTGTGTGCTCTTAATGGAAATTGCACCTTACTGTGTGTATTTGTTATCCTTTCTTCATATATGAGACAACCTCTCTGGTGTTAGTGGTAAGGATTGAGGCTCCTTGATTGCTGGACCAGGACAGAGGAAGTTCATGCAGAGGCTGAGCGAATACTTAAGAGATATTAAAGTACAGTAGCTGAAGATTTTGCTTATTTTCATGAAAAGAATACTTAAGGGTTGTAGGCTTCTATTCTTATATCAAGTTAATTTTAATTGAATTGATTTTAATAATAATAATGTGCTTTTATATAAAGAAAGTTTATTTATATTACAATGTAAAACATTGGCCTCCCTATGGGCTTAATAGAGAAATTAATTGGAAATATTTAATTTTATTGATTTATATTTTGACTTAATTTAACTGATCCCCTCATCAACCTATACAACCTCAACCTCTCCACTGGTTATGTGTCTGAAGGCTGGACAATGGCAATAGTGCTGTCACTGCTGAAGGAGCTCCACCACTGACCCGGGGAACTATACACCAATTAGTTTCACCAATATTAACAGCAAGATAGGGAATTTCATAAATAAAGACACAGAGTACAGTCCCAAATGATTTTGTTTTGTAAAGGGCAAATTTTGTGTGTTGAACTTTGTGGCCCTTCTTGTATATCTACAGCATGCAGTTTTCTACTTTTTCATCCACACTTCTCATTTTTTGCCTTATTCTCTAATCTATTAACATCCGACCCCTTTATTTAGCTACACTGCCTACATTCTAGCTTTCCTCACTTGTACTTCAGTTCTTCACTCTTATAACTCTGTTCTACTCTTCATGCCTCTTCCTATCCCCATTTTTTCTATTCGTTCACTAGGTCATATGACTTATTGTAAACTTTATATCAACTAAAGACTTAAAAGCTGTATCAAGTAAAATAATATAAAATAGCTCAAAAAACTACTCGAAAAATAAATACTTTAATAAAAACAAATCAATAATCACAACAGGTAAGCGCTTTCATTCTAACAGAACTTTATCAGACCATTTGTTTGCTCTAATATTCTCATCCCATTTCAAGAATTATATCTCCTCAGCAGAACTATTGTTTATATTTATTTTTATGTGCTTGTGACGCACTGTTTTCCATTAATGTGTACTATGACATTTTATTGTATCTATCCTTCAGCAATGTACTTCTTGTTTTATCATCACTGTAATTGCCACCACCAAATGGCCTAGATCGTGCCTGTAAAGGATCTGATGACCAGCGCACTTACCAAGTTGAAAATGTATGGATATATGAATGAACTAGAGGGCAACTGAATCATTAAATAATGGCAATTAAATTCACACTGCCTAGCTTGACCTGGCAAAAGCATTCAGCATTATATCACATTGTATATATCATAAATAAGGTCACCAAACTGGATACCATACTCTGTATACCCCAGTAGATTGTAAACTGGCTTAAGAGAAGAACCCATATGGTGAGGGCTGCTGGCATGTTATCCTCTAAGAGGCATGTCACAGGTAACATACCACAGGGGGTCTGTGTTGGGACCAGTCTTATTCAGATTATACTTCTGTGATGTCCAGGCTGATCTCAAGGACCTCTGGTGGATTAAGTTCATTGACAGCTAAGTGTTACCCACATTCTGCAAGTCAGTCTTAACCATAAGACCATAGCCTAAAACCAGGAACTGGACTTGTCTGTGAAGCTCTAGTGAATGATACTCATTTGAGGCACCACTAGTGTGTGACTGATTTTCTCAAGAAAGTCAAACTGCCAATGTACTGGGGATTTCCCAATGATGGTGTAACCACAGTTGATATATCTGAAAAGTGGGGGTGGAAAGCCCCTCCCAACAATAATGCTTTTTTTGTTTTACTATTTCAGAATGCTGTTTTTATTCCCAGAGTTTTGCTCATTTGTAAGTATACTTTTGTGTGGCAATCACAAATAAGTGGGAGTCTTGTCAGGAAACAGGAAGCTCTCTGCAGCTTTGTCATTGATATCACCTCATTTAAAACTGACAATTTTGTTAGAAATATTTGCTCATTTGTACAAAATGAATGCATTTGCCGACCATTTGTCAGTCATCATCAGGAAAGCCTTTTACTTATTGCAGCTAAACGAAAAGGGTATACCTTCTGGTTCCAAGGAACTCATCAACCCTGTCTACTCTTCCCTGATAAGGCCCATTCTTCTTCTTCTTTCGGCTTTTCCTGGTTAGGGGTCGCCACAGCGGATCACCTGTCCGCTCATGGTTGGCAGTGGAGTTGTACAGTGTCAAGTTGCCAGCCCGGTGCCCAACCTTCCACAGAAGGCACACACATGCACGCACTCACACCTAGGGCCAATTTAGAGTGCCCAATCCACCTACAGCATGTCTTTAGGATGTGGGAGGAAACTGGAGGACCTGGAGGAAACCCACGCGACCACAGGGAGGACATGCAGACTCCGCACAGAAGGCACCCCAGCCAAGGACTGAACCGGAGAACTTCTTGCTGTGAGGCGGCAATGCTAACCACTACACCACTGTGGCCACACCCTTCCCTGATAAGGCCCATAATAGAATATAATGCCCTTTTGTCATGTGTTTATCATAGCATATAGCCAAGTATGAAAGATCCTACTGACTCATAACAAAGAAAATCTCCAGTACCCCAGACTGACTGGAGGCCCTGTCACTATTCTCAGTCTCTTATAGTCTTCTGTGTGGTAACATCTGCTTGGCTTTTATAGCCACAAATGGACATATACTGGCTGATCTCCTACATATCAATAAAACTGGTAATGCTAACAATACTCAATCAAAGTATCTAAATCTATACCTCAACATTAGTGGGTATTTTTACTGGCAAATGAATCTAAAGAAATAATTACTGCCAAAAAAGAAGTTAAATAAAAACTATAATAAAATGAAACATTATTATCCTGTTGTGTTAATGCAAGTAGAGTAGAGGGTAGGGAGGAAAAGTAAGAGGAAAACTAAGCAGAGAGATGGGGAGGTGGATAGAAGGTACTGCCAAACTATTATGTTTTTGTAATAACTTAACAGCTTTATAAGTAATACAACCTGCAGAGAAGACCTGGTCTAAATACTGGATACAGGCAAAGGTTGGCAAGAGAAAGCCAAAGTAAACGTTATTGTCATTTAGAACTACACGTGTAGCCTAAATGAAATTTCACGCATCAGCTCAATTTTTGAGATTACAAATGAAAGTGAAACAACATATACAAGTAGAGAAATAAACATAAATAACAAACACAATACTACTCCCAATACATGCAAGAAAGAGCAGAGACATTTACCAACCCTCATATATGAAAAGAATACCCTTCCCTGAGTAAATTAGCTATCCTATTTAAAGTAATACAAAGCACACTACAAACTGAAATGCCAAAGTTATTTGTCTAATATTGCACTTGAGTGAGTTAAATAATACTGACTATAGATATAATAAATAAATATTGCACTTACTTAGATTATATGTAAGTATATATTGCACAAATACATACAAATTAACTTATGTATCCAGACCCCTGGGACTAGTGCCTGAGTTCAGAAATCTAATCACTGTAGGGTAGAAACTGTTTCTGAATCTTGTAATCCTGCAGCGGATTCTGTGATATCTCCTGCCCAATGCCAGATGCTTAAACAGTCCATGAACAGGATGCATGTTGTCCTGTATTATTCTGTTGGCCTTTCAGATGCTTCTTGCAGATCAAAGATGTTGTATCAATGGAAGACTGGAACCTGTTGCCTTCTCTACAACCCTCACCACTCTTTGTAGCGCCTTCCATTCTATAACTGTGCAGCTTCCAAACCACACTGAAGTTGCAGGTGAGGATGCTCTTTGTTGCACCTCTATAGAAGGTGGAAAGAATATGAGGAGGAAGCTTAGCTTTTGTCAGCCTTCTTTAAAAGTGGAGGCATTGGTGTACTTTCTAGAACAGCTGGCAAAGCAGTATCATGCAGTGAATGTGATATGCCAAGGAGAAGTGTAAGAAGAACTCAGTCCCAAAATGTTGGCTAATAGGAGGTGGTGAAGTCGGACGTCCTACAATATCAGCAATGAACTAATCAACACAGCCACTTTAAGGTATGAGATCAGGATGTCTGAAGAGTATAGGAGTGGGCTGTGGGACATGGTAGACTTACACTTGGAAAAATATGCAACATACAGCACTGCAGAAGAAATCAAAGCTTGTTCTATGCCATTTTGCATTTACAGTATAAATATTCCTTGATCATTAAGAAGGGTGATAACGCAAAGATTCTAGTGTCATGCTGCCAACTGACAGCAAAGAGGTTAAATGAGCACCTGCACTAATCAGTGCAGAGAGTTAACTAGCTGCTCAATCTGTTTAGGTTTAACAGAAAACTGCTTGTATATGTTACACTGATTTTGTGCTTAAGCTAAAGACACTGTAACAGTCAAAATAAAGTTGTTGTTTGTCTTTCGGCTTTTTCCGGTTAGGGGTTGCCACAGCGGAACTCCGGTCCACTAATGATTGGCAGTTGGTTTTTATGGTGTTGAGTTGCCAGCCCGATGCCCAACCTTCAACGAAGGCACGCCCATTCAACGCATGTCTTTCGAATGCCCACTCGACCGCGGGGAGGACATGCAGACTCCACACAGAAAGCACTCCCAACCCACGCCAAGAATCGAACGGGAAAACCTCTTGCTGTGAGGCAACAATGCTACTGCTGCACCACCATGGAAGTAACAGTCAAAATGAAGCAATGTTGAAAATAAATGAAGCAATACTAACTTCAACACCAGAGGCCGCAGTTATGCTAACAGATAGGCCTGAAGAGAGACACTGACAAGATTGATGATGACTTTCCTGATGAGTACAATTTACAATTAATTTACATTTAGCATGTGGAAGTTTATTTTTAAGGTTCTGTTTGTTTTACAGTAGCTTATACGGCAAAAGTTCCATAATACTCTTAGTTTGTATTTGTGTCCTTTGGTCTCAAACTTTTAATACTGGAGGAATCAAGGCAGTGTTCATTTCACATTAAGATAAAAATAAACTACAAACTGTAGATGATTAGCATGATTGTTTTATTTGTGAATCTTTTGCCTCTGAAGTGCAAGGGACATTCCTAACAAGTCCTTCACTGTGTTTGACAATGTCATATTTGGATAGGACAGCAAAGTATATACAATATAACAACACACTTAATTGCTGACAACAGTAATTTATGTTAATTTGTATAAATTTTTATTGCTGCTGCCATAATATAAATGTGAGTGCTAACAGCTTGGGACATCTAGCCCTCCCCTAGGACTATCATCCTATGGAGTCGCATGTAACCATGAATGCAGGATTACTAACAGAATGTTGTCTGACAAGGTAATGGATAATGCTATGCAAAACCCACAGAACATGGAAAAAAATGCAAGAATCTTCATTCAGCATGCCATCTGGGCAGCATTTGATCTTTCTAATTAATATAGCAATTATAGCAGCACAAGTTACTTTTGTCTGGAGAAACTGTTCAATTAATGGCCATTCTACAACCTATGGCACAGATTTAGAGAGTACGATCAAACCACTATGCTATCCCATTTTCAATCAATACAAGTAAGTTTTACATTACATTCCCTCTGTCTCAGTTTCTACCATACCTACAAGTTAGTATTAAAATTGCCAAAATGACGTATGAATATTCTGAACTAATTAGTAGGAAAGAATGTGAATAATATTGAAATACCATATGATGGCCCAGATGAGATATATTTCTTCAGCTATTTATTCTAGACCCCAAGTTGCCACATCATACTTAAAAATCAAAATGTGACTAACTAATAAAAGTTTTAACTTAAACTTAACCCGATAGGAATATTTTCATATCCGATATTTATAAATGCATAATGTTACATACAAAGTAAAATTCAAAGAAAGCCAAAAGGGTAAAAACACACAAAAGTCAATGGTGTTTTACAAATGATCACAGTATAAGTTTAACTATAGACCACTGTCAATTAAAAGCTATTCTGTAGCAGTGACGACCTTTTTAAATTCAACCCATCATCATGGACTGAATACTAGAATGACTTGGTCACTGACTGCACATGTATGCCATTAAGCAAGTATGTGTAAGAATGCCATAAAGGAATGAATATAAGGGGTGTGGGATTGTAAATGGAAGAAGGAAAATGTAGTGTATTTACAGCTATAGCAAAAATAGTTTATATGAACGTGTTTGCGGGTTTATCTTTATAAAGCCGAATCACAGTGGTACGAATGCTCATATGAGCGACTCATAACTGCGAAAGTGAAAATGGCGATAGTCCTTAATGTTTGAAAAACAGCAAATCAAAAAGCAGATTAGCTGCTTTTTGAACATTAATGTCAAACGAAAAAAAAAAGAAGTGTAAATCAGGGGGGCACCCCCCACTTTAATATTCTAACTTTGAGATTGCACTACAGTGGGGAAAGGGACCATTTTCCGAACCCCACTATAGTACAATCTGCCCCACAATGTCGAATGTGCAATGAGCGAATGTCACTGTGCATACGCTCATTGCACATTCAAACCTTTTTTTGTTCGGTGTTTGCAAACTTTGCAAAAAGCCTTTCGAACAATTGCTGTTTGCCCGAGTGTGAATCGCCTTTCTAAAGGTAAACCTGTTTGCTACATAATGGACTTTTGAAAATTATATTTTTTATTCACAATTAGTGCATCAAGCACTGGCAGTGTATGACATCAGCATGTACTTGTGCATTGCTGGTGTTTGGTTAACAATTTGGTTTTCTTCATTGAGATTTGTGGAGGTGCCACCTGCATGTGATTAATTTAGCAATTAATAATTCTAAAATCTTATCAAACAGCTGCACACTAACACCATTTTAATTCCATTTTAATCAAGAGAATTAAATTCCATGTCACAGTTCACAAATGCCCCCTCAGTAGAGGACAACCAAGAATAAAATAGAATAAAGTGGTAATCATTGGTTACAGCTCAGTTTTGGAATTCATAGTTAACATTAAGCCATGCACAATGGAAAATAAGAAACCACCTGATATTTTAATATTCTTTAGTGAGACTGGATGACCAAAAATACAAACGTACACACACTAAGTCTGAGACTGCTGTTTCTCTGATTATTTCTTTTTCTCCTAGGTAAGGTATTATTGGAGTTGGTGTATGTAAGTCTGATGGGAATGGAGGGTTGCCCCCAACATTAGGGGGGTATGGAGGATTTGCTCTCTGCAAAAAAGAACTTTAAAGGAGAACAGCAGTGTTTGACATTAACTGTTCTAATGTTGTTTTGGCGTTTTTTTCATAGTTCTGGGGCTCGCACTTAAATGTCTTGGAATTATAACAGGGAGCTTGGCTCTAATTACTCATCCTAAAATCTTGAGAGTAATCACATTTTGATTATGTAATCTTACTCTGTGATAGATGCCCCTGCTTCAGTCCTGTGTTAAACTGCTGTGCAGCACAACATTTTTCTATCCTTGGAACATAAGATGCATAGATTCAAAACTACCACATCTGTTTTAGAAAACAAGACCGGCATACTTAAAGGCTGTCTCCTCTGCAGAAACATACCTGGCTCGACTAGGGCCTGTGCCGGACCCACAGACTAACACACTGATCTACAGCACTCATGTTTGACCTCAAATGCAATACTGACTTTTAAAAGCTGGTATTGCACTAAAAAGCAATTGTCATGATGGATGGCTGATCATGCCTCTTAACAAGTTGCACAGGGACAATTGCCCTTCTAGCCCTGCCTTTGCTGTGCTACTGCTCCTCTGCCCTAAATGAACAGTGTAGTAAATGGAAGACAACTAATGCACTTCTCATGAAACTGTGAACATCTGATTTTTCTGAGCAGTATTTTTATTGAATTGCACTCCTCTTTAGCAACCAACATAAAAGCTAATAATTTTCACTAAGCATTTCTCAGTGAAGTAAGTGTGTGTAATTCATACTTTAATTCACTACTCACTGTTGACTGTCTCCTGCATGATATACTAACTTAAGAATAATTTTAAAATGTTAAATTGCTTTATAAGTTGAAGCATTCTGTTTAGCTGGCTGTGACTGATTCTATAAACATCTGGATACACAGAGCTGACATAACTATACTTTTTTGCACTTTTTCTGTTTCAGTGATAGTTAACAAAACTGTACTGCATTTTTTATTTGCTTCTATGAATTTGGCTGGTCCTTGTCTGCATTTTACACCCAAGGTGTAAGCTACTGGTTGGTCATCACCTCCTTTTGTTTATCTGTTTGCCTAAGAGCTATCTTGTCTTTTATATTACTGCTAAAAAAGTTACATTTCTTTGCTTTTATTTTACTGCTGTAAGGAGTTACATTTCTTTGAAAGTGTCCTAAGTTGCAGAGCTGATTAGCTGGCTGTGGTGGATTCTGTAACCTCTGGATATATCAAGCTGATATAAGGATATATTTTTTTGCACTTCTGTTTCAGTGATAGTTAACAAAACTGTACTGCATTTATTTATTTGCTTGTTTCATTGAATATTGATTGAATATTGGTGGTCTCTCTCTCTCTCTCTCTCTCTCTCTCTCTGCAGTTTGTTTCTCAGGGCTAGTTCATCACTGGAGACCTGAGCCAGCCTCTTTTATAGTGGGGGTTGTTTTACATTCTGTGAAGTTTTGTGTTTATCTAATTGCCTTGGGTTTATCTTTTGTTTTATGCTACTGGTATAGTTAAATTTATGTGTATTTGTGCTCAGTAGCAGAGCTGTTTAGCTGGCTGTGACTGATTCTACAACCATCTGGATATGCAAAGCTGATATAAGTATACTTTTTTTGCACTTGTTCTGTTTCTGTGATAGTTAACAAAACTGTACTGCATTTATTTGTTTAATTGAATATTGGTGGTGTCTCTCTCTGCAGTTTGTTTATCCCACCCAGGCCTATTCAGGTGGTGATGTATTCTAAATTTGGTGGCTTTGGAATTGCCCACCCCTGTGCAAATTTGTCTTTGGACACTCCTCCCAGCCCCATCTCATTTGTTCACTCAACTGAGTACAATGAGGTCATTTGGGAAGGACTAACCCCTTGCTCCTGTGATCTCTGCCACTTCTATCAGTCCCATCTCATTATTTCTGTCTACTATGTACAGAGAGCGCATTTGGAAAGGCCAAAACCCTTAGTTTCTTAATCTTGAATTATCTTCCGTTTCCTCTCTCTGCACTTAAAAAAACAGACTTTATTGAGCAGTTCTTACTGTAACTGCATTCTCCCTATGTTATTACCGTATTTTGCTTTGCTGTGTGCTCTTACGTGTTCAAGTGCTCTTATTCTGCTGCATTTATTACTGCTTGTTAGTAGCTTGATTAAATTTATCTGCTATTCTAAGCATATTAGTTTTGGTTTTAGCACTTGTGCTTCAGGCCAGTTATTTTACATCAAAATAGGTTTTTGTGGTCTACACTCTTTTGGACAAACCCTTATCAAAACCCTCTTTCAATAAGTCTGCTAAGTATTCAGAACACTACGTCTGGCAATTCCCATCAGTTTCTCCTACCAGACTGGTTGACATGGGCATAATGAGACCATGTAACAACTGCCTCATGTTCACTGACAACCCTCTTCTCCTAGCACATAATTCTTCTACTTGTGAGAAATCCATCTAAATCAGTAACCTGGAATCCATGCTTTCTTGCACCACAGTCGATACTCCTGACAAAGATGTGATTACCAGCATAAAAACCACACCACCCACATCACATAGCCAAGAACACAACACACACCCACCTATGCAGAGGTTCTCTATAAAAACTTAGCTAAACAACAGAGGCCTCCAAAAAATACTCACAGACATTCCACACATAACACCAAACACATCACACACAGCAGACAACACACCGGTGTCTCACAAACACAGCCCATAAGGCATAACAATAATCCAATGTAGCCCATAGGGCATAACAATAAACCAAACATACTAGTCATTGGTGACTCAGTTGTGAGAAACACTGATGTCACCCTCACCAGGCTTGATAAGGAGATGTTCACTGTCAGTTGTCTGTCAGTGCCAGAATCCATCACATCACACATGCAGTTAAGTCTCCCCACAACAGGTACAGGTATGACTCTGCCATTGTCCATTTTGGTGTGAATGACTTGAGATGTACCTCCCTGGACTATATGAAGTCCCAGGCAAGTATGATCCTAGCCCAAAGCAACATCCTACCTTCACCAAGAATGATAGCACAGTACTAACAAAAAATGATTGACTTCAACAGTTGGCTTAGTTTCTTGCATCTTTCCAAGGAGATCCAGTATCTGTCTGCCTGGGATGACATGGTTGACGGGCTTCAATGCTTTGCCAGAGATGGCCTCCACCTGTCACCATTGAGATTCTGGATCCTGGACAAGGCTCTTACCTCCCCCATTGTGCTTTTTTTAAGCTATGTCCCAAAGACAACTCTTCCAACATAAAGAATATGTCAAAAAGCAAAAAAAGCTAGGAGCCTTAACCTGAAAATACACTCACTGGAGGCCTTCCTCGCACTGGAAGATGATGATGTCTGTGTGGTCATGAAAACTTGGTTCTGGGCTGTGGAGAATACCCCTGCCTTGAGAGGCTATACCTCATTCCACACACTCCAACCCTAAATTTAGGTTGGGAAGACTAAGGGTGGTGGAGTCTCTATCTTCATTAAGAACAGGCACACCTCTAGACTGGTTTGCCAGCATGATGTACTGGAATTACTCCAGGTACAACTGACAGTTGTCAATACACCCATCCAAGTTATAGCCAGCTATAGACCCCCCCATGACTCAGGAAGCCCACTTCTACCTGGACCTACTTGACTCGATCAAGGTACCCCTTAACACCCTGATCCATGGTAATTTTAACTATACCCCAGCATAGACTGGGTGAACTATTTCTACATTAATGCACTCACCCAATGATTCCTTGACTTCATCAATTCTAATGCACTAGACCAGCTCTTCTCATCACCCACAAGGGGAGATAACATTCTAGACTTGGTTCTCACCAACATGAGTGATTGCTGCACCACTCCCGCAGTATGTTCTTCCCTGGCGAGATCAGATCATTGGTCTAACTCATTCAAAGTTTCTATCCCACCCAACCCCCCTTCCCCCGAGCCATAACCAGGCTAAACAACTTCTCAAAAGCTGACTACAACCTCCTAAGGGAGGTTATCAGTAGCTTCACACCATCACCCCTCTCAGAAGATGCAGATAACTATGCTGCACAGTATACCAGTGCAGTATACAAGCACCTGAACAACTGCATGGACTTAGCCATACCCGATAGAACTAAAACCTGCTCCTCAAGGAAACACAAACCTATCTGGTGGACATCCTCTATCAACAGGCTTTTCAAACAAAGGAAGAAACTGTTGTCCAAGGGTAAAAAGGAACAAATTCCAAACTTGAAAAACTCCCTCCTCAGCCTCAACAAGCAAATTAGATCACTAGTGAAAACATCCAAAGCCAATTATGAATTGAAATTTGCCTCCAAAACAAAGAAACCACAAAACCACCTTCAGTTACATTAGGAACCTCCATGGCACAGCCCAGGTTTGTTCTGAATTACTGCTTAATGGTACCACTTAGAATGATCCTGCTGACTTAGCCAACCTGCTAGTAGATAGGTTTAGAGAAAACTTCACCCCCCAAGGCACATTTGACATCCCTGATACCTGTCCTGGACCTCATATCTCAGTAGATCAAGTGTTAAAGACTCTATCCAAGGCAAAGAACACAGCTTCTATGGGACTTTATAGTATCCCAGGCTGTATTCTGCGCCATCTCCATCAAGAAGTAGCTTTGCCATTGAGCACCCTATTCAACCACAGCTCAAGTTCAGGCTTCATTCCAGCAGAGTGGAGAACTGCCATTGTCATCCCCTTGCACAAAGGTGGTGCCACTACTAACCCTGGAAACTATCACCCCATTAGCTTGACAAGTCTGATCTGTAAAGCCATGGAGCATATTATTATGGATCTCATAAACAAGGACATAGGCAATCTCCAAGCACTTGACCCCACCCAGTTCTGATTCGTCAAGGGTAGATCTTGCCTGTTGAACCTGGCTGACTTTTTGATACTGTCACCAAGGCCATGGATGAGGGAAAGTCAATACATACAGCTTATCTTGACTTGGCCATGGCCTTTGACACAATCCCCCACTCGGGCATCATTGAAAAGCTAACACAACCTGGTATAAATCCCTATGTCATCAGGTGGGTGGCCAACTGGCTCACTTATAGGACCCACAAGGTCAAAATAGGCACCTGCACCTCTGACAGCAGACCTGTCCCTAGTGGTGTTCGCCAGGGATCTGTCCTGGGACTTCTACTTTTTGGCATCTACATCTTAGAGGTCCAGGCAAAGAGAAAAGGCCTGTGGCTGACCAAGTTTGCTGATTGACTGTAAACTGGGTACTGTTATTGACTCTCCAAATTATGTTAACATACTGAAAGAGGGACTCACAGCAACAAATGACTGGTGCCAAAGTCATGACCTTAAGTTAATGCAAAAAATGTATTATAACATTTGGCAAAAACACAGCCCCTACTGATTTCAACATCAATGGCAACCCCCTAAGCATACAACCTGTGGTGAGAGACCTGGGTACTCAGGTTGACAACAATCTCACATTCTACCATCATGTAGTGGCAGTGCTCATAAAAGCCTTTTATTTGGTTCATCTCATAAGTAAATGGATTACATCCAGAAAAAAGGAGGTTATTACCTCTCTGTAGTTCTCCTTCATTAGGCCAATAACTGAGTATAATGCCCCATTTGGTATGTACCTTTCAAACACCTGCACCAACTGTAAAGACCACAGAAATATCTCACAAAGAGAATACATGGCCTCCAACACCTGTCCTATGCAGACAAGCTCAAATCACTTTGTACAGATTACTCAGAGGTGATCTGTCTCTCGCCTACAAGGCAATATGGGACCCTGCCCTACTAGACAGGTTCCATATCTATAAGTCTAACTCCTTGCGCATTACCCACTTGAAAGGCCTAAATCTAATATGCGATATCAACAAAACCTGCTGGAGAGACGGGTTCGTCTCCCAGAGGCTTCCCCGTCTCTGGAATAGACTTCCCATATATGTCAGAGTACCTTGCTGACCCTCTTCAAGCACAGGCTTGATGAGTGGATGGGAAATCACAAATTTGTCCTGGGGTTTCCCTTGTGTCCCTCATTGACAGGTGCTGACTGATGTTTCTTTTTTGAGGATAAACTCTTGGCTAGGCTTGTAGGGGCCACAGGGCCATTAGCCTAGTAACTTCCTATGATCCTGTCATCTATTATGCTTAGCAGTATGTTTCCTGCTACTATTTTACCTAATAGGCTACCATTTTACTCAACAATTATGACTTGGTGGACCTCTTAACTGTCTCTCTTTTCTGGCTTGATTTATCCCTCCACAGGCTGTCCCCATTTTTGGAGGTATGCCTTTACTTTCAGGCATGACTTACCCCTGCAATTTTCTGAACCTCCCCTCCTCACACGTGATTTTTTGAGGTTGTCTAGTATACAGAAAAACACACTATATTAACAACATACTAGTGGCAACAACAATAAGGGCGGCCACGGTGGTGCAGCGGTTAGCATTGTCGCCTCACAGCAAGAGGCTCTCCAGTTCAATTCTCGGCTGGGGTGCCTTCTGTGCGGAGTCTGCATGTCCTCCCTGTGGTCACGTGGGTTTCCTCATGGTGCTCCGGTTTCCTCCCACATCGCAAAGACATGCTGTAAGTGGATTGGACACTCTAAATTGGCCCTAGGTATGTGTGTGTGTGCCTTCTGTGGAAGGTTGGACTCCGGGCTGGCAACTCAACACTGTAAAAACTCTAATGCCAATCATGAGCGGACAGGTGATCCGCTGTGGTGACCCCTAACCAGGAAAAGCCGAAAGAAGAAGAAGTGGCAACAATAATTTAAAGAAAGAGAGCACATATCTTACATCTTCCTTTTTCTGAATCAAAAAAAATTAGCTTTTGTTGTAAAATTTCACAATACAGTTCACTCAAGTCTATAGATTTTGCATGTTCTCTTTGATAATGTGCTTATATTTTCTATCATTTTTTGTCACCCTCTGTTTTTTAAATGTGTTTCTGAGTAGCATCCCACATTATTACTGATATCAGGAAGACGTATGTGCCGTTTGGCATTCACGTTATGCTTATTAGATTACCTGATTTTTGGCTGGATGTTTCCACTTTCCAAGGGCCTTTGTTCATATTTTCAATGTCTGCTGGTTAACAGGTGAATGTCAGTTGATAATAGTATTTTTAGCACATACCTTGGCAGTGGTTTTGTTAAACTGGGAGGAGAAAGACACTGTTATTTGTTGTGGTTAAGTGAATGCTTTGCTATTTTCCCCATCTAATTTGCCTAGATGTATTACTTCCTTTAAAAATGCTGCTTGCTAAAGTTCATTTGCATACAAATCAGCAGTTTTGCTGAGATGAGATGGAGCACGTTTTAGTGCGCATGCCTTTACTACTGTATTCGTTTTGCATTTCACATTTCTTTCAAATTAATGTTGCTGTTACTGATGTGATATGCTTTGAGATGGTATGTATTACTTTGCAGGTGTCAGTTTCACTGAATCACTTCACAGAAGGGCTTTCTTTGAAGACATCTGCTACAGACAACCTGCTAGCTTGACCACAGACAGCACTGTCAAGTTATTTTAGAAAGCACACATTTAAAAGTGATTTACACGCTAGGCCCTTGTAATGTAATTGTCTGGTATTAATTACAATCAAAGAGTCTAGTCATGGGCGACTTTAACTATCCCTCCATTGAGTGGGAAACTTCGAGTACCAACATACCCACACAAAGGTTCCTGGACATTGTTCACACTAATGCCCTGGAACAAATAGTACGCAATCCCACAAGGGGCCCAAATATTCTTGATCTAGTCCTCACCAACATGGGTGACCTTTGCACAACCACAACAATAGGACCCTCACTGGTTAAATCTGATCACAGATTAGTCACATTTGAAGTAGCTGAAATACCTAAACCTCTTAAGTGAAATCAGGGTAAAAAGTTTCACTAAAGTTATTTATACCCTGCAAGGGATGGCATACATAATTTCCAAGGTCCTGTTCCCACAGTTGGCATTGACAACTATACTAAGGTATACACAAATGCCCTGTACAAACAATTATACAATGTATTGACACAGCTGTACCTGACAGGATCAAAACAAGATCCTCAATAAAACAACAAGCCTCCCTGGTGGACATCTAGAATTAATCAGTTATACAACAAGAGGAAGATGTTGCTGTCTAAGAATAAAAAAAGAAGTCCCAGCACTGGAAGAATATCCTCCTATGCTTGAACAAACAAATGAGATAACTTGGACAAGCCTCTTAAGTGCAACTTCAAAAAAATCTAGCAACCATAACTAAGGATAACCATAAGGCATTCTTCAGCTATACCTGTAACCAAAAAGGTAAGTCCCAGACGTGTGCTGAACTAGCTGTGGATGGCATCACACACATTGATCCTCTGAAAATAACTACCCTATTAGCTGACCGGTTTGGTGAAATTTCACCCCCGTTGCTTTTCCCTCCAGAATTGCAGAAAGCATTCCCTTTACATCTCCCCCACTTTGTATTTCCAAAGAGCAAGTCATTAATGCTCTCTCCAAGGCCAAAAGCACAGCCTCTATGGGACCAGATGGCATCCCAGTTTGCTTTTTAAATGGTCTAAAACATGAGTTATCAACTCCATTACGTACTCTCTTCAACCACACCCTGAGTACTGGTTTTGTCCATGCTGAATGGAAATCAACAACTTTCACCCCCCCCCTTCATAAAAGGGGTACCACAGCAAAGCTACAGACTCATAAGCTTAACCAGAGTTATCTGTAAGACCATGCAACAAATCATCATGGACCTTATAAATAAGGATATAGGCAATCTCCAGACCCTTGATCCGACACACTTTGGTTTTGTCAAAGGCATGTCATGTCTGCTAAACCTGGTGGATGTCTTTGAAAATGTCACCAGAGCCATAGACAAATTCAGATTTCTGCATTCAGCCTATCTTGACTTAGCCAAGACCTTCGACACAATCCTATATTCGGGCATCATTGATAAACTCTCCCAGTTGAATACCAACCCTTATGTCATCAGGTGGGTTGCTAACTGGCTGACTGACAGATCACACTCAGTCAAAGTTGGGGACTTTACCCCAACTAGCAGACCTGTCACCACTGAGTTTCCACAGGGGTCAGTGCTGGGCTCCCTATTATTTTGGAATAAACTTGTCAGAAGTTCAGGCCAAAACAGAGGGGCTGTGGCTGACTACATCTACTGATTACTGCAAATTAGGTGCAATCATTGAATCCCCAAATTATGTCAATATACTTGAGGAACTTACACAAACCAATGATTGGTGCCAAAGCCACGGACTCAAACTCTGTGATAAAAAATGCATTATCATCCTCCTTCGGTAAAAACAATATCCCCTGCAGGCTATCATAACAATAATACCTTAAGTAAAAACACAGTAGTGAGAGACTTGGGAATGCAAGTTGACGATAGCCTAAACTTTGACCCTCATGTGTCTACTGTTGTAAGGAAAGCGTTCTATGTCATCCACCTCATTAGCAAAGGCATTGCCTCAAGAGCAAGAGGTCATAACTACCCTCTACTTGATCCTCATCAGGCCAATAATTGAGTACTGTGCTCCCTTTGGTATGTACCTTACCAGGCACCTGCAGCAACTTGAGAGACCTCAGAAATTTCTAACTAAGAAAATTCAGGTTCTCCAGCAGATGTCATATGTTGACAAACCAAAGTCACTGTCAGTGTACTTAGTAGCAAACAGACTACTTAGAGGAGACCTGTGCTTGGCCTACAGAGCCATCTTGGAGCCAAAACTAATGGAAATGCTGCACATCTGCAAGTCAAATGGGACAAGGGTCACCAGCCCCAGGGACTTTAACCTGCCCCGCAACAGAAATAGGACCTGCTGGAGAAACAGATATGTCTTTCAGATATTGCCACTTCTCTGGAATAGGCTACCAATTCAAATCAAACAGAGCCCCTCTATGACCCTGTTTAAGCATAGTCTGGATGACTGGATGGGAAATCGCAAATTCCTAACAGAATCTCTTTATCAGACCACGAGTTAAGCAATAACACACGAATCACTAAAAACGCTAAAATTTAATGAGAAGCTTTCAGGCTATCCACCCTTCATCAGCACATAAAATCAATGAAATTTCCAAGCTTTAATACAGAGGTTCATTTAAAATCACATGATCTAGCCAGCCTACCAATATTCTTCTTTTAAAATAATCAGATAATTGCATCAATTTCCATTATATACATTCAAGGAATTAAATATACATACATATATATATATATATATATATATATATATATATATATGTGTGTGTGTGTATCCATACATATGTATGTGCATACATGAACATAAAGCAAATATAAATACATAGATATAAATATAAACCAGGTCAAATGTTGTCTCTGTCTTTTTACCAGTACTGGCTTTAAACTAACAGTACTATTTAAGCCTGGTGGTGAATCTGCCTGCAACCTAACAATCAATTCATACTCTCTCAATTCAAGCTCATTATTTATATCACCCCCTCTTAAATTCGTTGTTATTACACTTATACCTCTGATCTTGAATGTGTGCATGTTGAACTCCAAAATGTGTTTAAAAAGACCATTATTTGGTACATCAGAAGAGATCTCCCCGTGACAAAGTCATACTTTGGGGGGGGTTGAGTGTATCATATTTATTATTTTTCCATGTATTATCCTCTATAAAATGTTTATATATATACCAGTTGTATTTTTAATTGCTACTGTTCTTTGGAACTTTTTGTCCCAGGCCTCCGCTAGATTTTTTTTTTTTTTTGCCCAGTCTGACTTTACTTGTAAACTAATAGAAATAAATAAATAAGCAAGCCTTCTACTCCTATTATTTGAACTAGAAAACTTTAATAGATTCCCATACAAGTAATTGTCTTCAAAAAAATTCAGCAAAGCTTCAGCGCAAGTATGAAATAAAGTTTTAAGTCTTCATAAGCAGAATAAGCAATCCTCAACATCCAAAAAAGCTAATAAAGGCAACTGCTAAATGGTATTTCGAAACTGCCAGGATGATTTATATAATGCAGCAAGGCCAGAAGACGGAATCATTTTTCACACAATCTGGCTAAAATTGTGAACACAGTCCTCAGGGGTGAAAGACAAAAATATTTAGTCTACTACTCTTCTAAGATATAATCTCAAAGTCAGGTAAAACAAAACTAGGCATCACAGTCAAACCCAAATAATCAAAAAGATAAAGTAATAAATTCCAAAGCATGCTGTAGCAGACTGATTTGTCTGACATAAATAAACCATCCGAAGACTTTACACATATATTAAGAAAGCTGTGTGTGAACAGCCATGGCATGTTCTCTTGATCCATATCACTGCAAACCAATTAATATGTGAGAAGTGCCTGGATTTAAGGATGCATAGTAAATGCACATCACTACCCTGGCTAAATACCCAGCTTACTTCACATTTCAATAACCCTACACAATTGCAGTCAGGGTTATAAACCCTGATTTCCGAAGATTTTACCTACATAGGTTGGTACTAGGCTATCGGCCCTAGGGCCTATACAAGCCTAGCCATAACAATTCCCTGGCTATTTCTTCCCACACTATTTACTTCCTTGGACCCCTATCTAGCAGGGCGAATGACGTGATCCTCGGCGTGAATTTCCTTTCTCCCATCCAATCATCAAGGTTCCTTTTGAAGAGGGCCAAAGAGGCGGTCTGCTTGACATGTATGGGCAGTCTATTCCAGAGTCTGGGGAGTCTCTGGGTCAGTAACCTATCCCTCCAGCATGTTTTGTTTATTGTGATGACAAGATTTAGATCCCTGGAGCGTGTAGCTCTGAAGGATTGGGATTCCTTTAAGTGTAGCATGTCCAACAGCTCTGGGTTTGACATGGCCTTGTATGTTAAGCAGAGATCGCCTCAGAGTAGATGATATGTGACAGAGTATAGCTGGAGATTTTTAAGGTGGTCAGCACAGGGCATCTGCTTTAGGCCTGTGATTCTTTTAGTGAGGTATTTCTGCGGCCTTTCCAGTTGTTGCAGATGTCTTGAGAGGTACATACCAAATGGGGCATTGTATTTTATAATGGGTCTAATGAGGGTTGAGTACAGTGGGACAATGACCTCTTTTTTTCTGGATGAAAAGTCCTTAGCAATGAGGTGTGCCACATAGAAGGATTTCCTGACTGTTGTGGTGATGTGGTTATTGAAGGTGAGACCACTGTCCACCAGTGTCCCTATGTCTCTTATCACACATTCGGTGTTTAGTGTACTGCCACCTATGTGATAATTCACGGGTACATGTTTTTTCCCAAAGGGGATAACTATACATTTCTTGGCATTGAGCTTGAGCCCATGACTTGGCATTGAGTTTGAGCCCATGGCTCTGGCAAAAAGCATCTTTTTCTGTAAGGCCCTTTGGTAGAGTATCCACATCATTTGGAGATTCAATAATGGCTCCCACTTTGCAGTCATCTGCAAACTTTGTTAACCAGAGTCCCTTAGTGTTGGCCTGTACTTGAGAAGTAGATGCCAAGCAAGAGAGGTCCCAGGACTGAACCCTGAGGTACTCCACTTGTCACATGTCTGGAGCTGGATTTGGAGTCAACTACTTTTACAGTGTGGTTTCTGTCAGTAAGCCAGCTGGCAACCCATCGAGTGAAGTAGAGATTATTGCCCGGATTAGTAATTTTATCTATGATTCCAGAGTGGGGGATGGTGTCAAAGGCCTTGGCGAGGTGCAGATAGGCCATGTGGACTGCCTTACCCTTGTCCATGGCTCTGGAGACTGATTCAAAGAAGTCAATAAGGTTCAGGAGACAAAATCGGCCCTTCACAAACCCAAACTGGGTGGGGTCCAGTGTTTTAAGGTTGCCAATGTCTTTGTTTATAAGTTCCATGATAATACGTTCCATGACCTTGCAGATCAGGCTCGTCAGACTAATGGGGCGGTAGTTCCTGGGGTCCAAGGGGATCCCCCTTGTGGAGTGGGATAACTCTAGCTGTGTGCCACTCAGTGGGCATGAAGCCTGAGGTGAGGGCATGATTAAACATGACACTTAGGTGAGGTGCCAGTTAATTTTGTAGTTCATGTAGTAGACAGTCCGGGATGTCATCTTGTCCCATGGATGCTATATTCTTAGCTTTGGAGAGTGCATTTTTTACATGTGGCCATTATTACCGGAATTTAGCAATCTTCCAATATTGAGATGGGCCATTTAGGGGGTGAGAGGGGGTGAAGTTGGCACTGAATCAATCTTCCAGGATATTGGCAATATCCTTGGGATCAGTATATTTAATGCCATTCTGTTGTAGCTCAGAGCAGATCTGAGCATTGCCATTTAGATTCGTGTCATAGTTATAGAATGCCTTGTGGTTGTCTTTGGAATCTTTGGCAATTTTATTTTCATAACTAGCTTTGGAGGATTTTATGAGGGATCTCAGCTTCTTACTGAGGCTGGTAAGGGAGTTTTTTTGCATCCTGGGATTTTCCTCTTTTCTGCAACAGTTTTTTCCTTTTGTTGTAAAGTTTGTTTATGGCAGGGGACCAGCAGATTGGCTTCCTTTTTTTGGAGGAGAGCATCTTGGTTCTATTTGGGATGGCACGATTCATGCATGAGTGGATATGCTCATACAGTGCCTTAGTGTAGGACTCGGCAGTCGAACTTTCAGTTCTCATCTGCATGGGTGTCATGAAGTTTGTAACTTCTGACCTGAGTAGCATGAAGTTGGCCTTGGAGAAGTTTTTTATGGAGGTTTCCTTACTGGGGGGTGGGATGTGGATGTTAAGGGTGATTAGCTTATGGGCTGACCTGACCAAGGGGGTGACCATAGGTGTGGAGCATTGATTTCCCATGTTGGTAATGACCAGGTGTAGGATATTGGAGCCCCTGGTGGGACTATGGATTAGTTGATCCAGGGCATTGGAATTTATGAATTCCAAGAATCGTTGGGCAAAGGTGTTGGTGCACGAGTAGTTTTCCCAGTTAATGGCAGGGTAGTTGAAATCACCCAGTATTAGGGTGTTTGGTTGTATATTAATATTTTCCAGTATGTTTAGAAAGGTGTAGTGAGAATCTTGGGGTATGGTGGGGGAACTGTAGCAAGCTACAATTTGGATTGCAGTCTTACCTAGTGTTAGTTGCACCTGGAGAATTTCAGACACATTGTGTTGGGCAACTAACCTGGTGGTGTGAATATCCTTGGTGAATATGGACACTCCTCCACCTTTAGTGATTCGATCCTGGTTTGGTAGCCGAAACATGTGGTAAGAGTTGTAGCTTGGTATTGCAGTGGTGCTCTCTGGAGCCCTGAACCAGGTCTCAGTTACTGCACAGATATCGATGTTCTCCATTTTTAGGAGTGCCTCGAGAGAGTGCATTTTGAGGTTTAGACTTGTAGCATTGAGTAGCATTACCTTCAGATTTTGCATGCTTGTACCTGTTACGGTGGTGGTTTTGTCCTTTGAACTTTGCCTAAAAAAAGCACTATAGGGGTGGCAAGAGCCTTAGCCAGTAACCTGAATCCCAGGGCCGACAGGTGCAGACCATCTCTGGCAAAGCATCATGGTCTGTCGATCATGTCGTCCCAGGCAGCCGGATACTGGATCCCCTTTGAATGACACCAGAAGCTTAGCCAATTGTTGAAGTCAATCATTTTGTCCTTATATTGTGGTATCATTCAGGGCAAAGGCAGGATGCTACTCGGTGCTAGGGTCATACCTGCCTGGGCCACATGATCCGAGAGCTCTTCCATGTATCTTTTCATGTAGTCCAGGGAGGTACGTCTCAAGTCATTCACTCCAACATGGACAATGACAGAGTCATATTTGTACTTGTTGTGGAGTGACTTGACTGCATGAGTTATGTGGCGGATCCTGGCACCCTACAGGCAGCTCACTGTAATTTTCTCCTTGTTCAGCCTGGTGAGTGGGACATCAGTGTGCCTGACTATAGAGCCACCTATAACTAAAGTATTAGGTACGTTGTCTTGCTTTAGGAGCTGTTGCTGGGTGGCACACTGGTGTTGTGAGCTATGTGATACTTTGGTTGTGATTGGTGTTTGTTTGCGTTTCAGCTTTGGAGGTCCTTGTTACTTGGGCAGGTTACAGTTAAGGGCCTCCGCATATGTGGATTTAATGTTGCTATGTGTGGGTGTTGGTGATGTGAGTTTAGAAGGGCTATGTGTTGCTTGAGGTGTAGTGTGCGTGTTAACCTTCTCCTCTTGACTGTCTAGCACAATCTTGGGTGGAGAGAGTGTTGCTTCCAGTTTTGCTATGTAAGTGCATCTCTCACAGGTTGTAGTGTTGGGTGGTAGGGAGGAGAGGGTTGTCTGTGTACATGAGGCAATTGCTGCATTGCCCCAGTATGCCCAGATTCACCAGGTGAACAGGATAAATCAACTGAAGCTGACCCTTGGACATGCCTGGTTTGGTGCTTTTTTTTTTTTTTTTTTTTTAGTACAGGAGCTGTTTTTCCTTACCTTAGCAAGGTACTTTGCAATTATAGGCTGTTTAGTGCCTATGATTAATTTATCATTAATAAGAAGAGTTGAGTGCTTGTATCAGTTTAAGGTTTCCTAGTGCTTTCCAGCAGGTATTAGAGCAAGTGCTAGTCACAGGGATGCTTAAAGGTAAGATGAAAAAAATGGTTTATCCTAAACACTGCAGTGTGCACTAGGGAAGTTAGATGTGAAAGTGGGTAACTTAAGTTTTACCTGTCTAAAAAGTTTTAGTGGACAGTCAGTATTATTAAAACAGCAAGATAGATTGAAAGGGGATGATCACTTTTGTATTCCGGTACTATGGAATATAGTAGAATGGCCAATAAATTTAAATAGTTGAAAGGGGGCGATTTCACACAAGCCAGTGAAAGCAGAGAGGAAATGAGATATATGGTCAAATTAACATACGAGGCAATCAGCTAGAAAGACAGTGGTATTTAAGAACACAACAGTAACAGGGTGGGTTGTGAAAAATTTCTGCCTGACTCACAAGAAACAGAGCTGTGGTGTCTTTTGAAGTTTTAATATGCAGTTAAAAGCAGAACACAAGCAAAACACAAGGTAAAGAGAACAAATCATAGCACTCAAAATATAAAAAGGCAATAAACCAAAACAAAATACAACAAATAAAAAGCAAACCAACCTTTTCATCACAGCAAAGTGTAGCAGAGTCTGGGTGAGCCTTTCCAATAAAGCTGTGAAATGTTTTATTTTACCCCTTAAATAGAAGGTTTAGTTCCTAGCTCCACCCCTTCAGTTCACAAATGATTAACCTTAAGTGACCTCTTCTATCTTAGGTATGAGTCCTTAATTGATCAGTTCTAATTTCTGCCTGCCTCACAAGAAACAGAGCTGTGGTGTCTTTTGAAGTTTTAATATGCAGTTAAAAGCAGAACACAAACAAAACACAAGGTAAAGAGAACAAATCACAGCACTCAAAATATAAAAAGGCAATAAACCAATACAAAATACAACAAATAAAAAGCAAACCAACCTTCCCTCACAGCAAAGTGTAGCAGAGTCTGTGTGAGCCTTTCCAATAAACATTAGGCTAAGACTAGTAAGACTAGTGCTTTCAGTGCAATCTTGTCAGCAGTAATTCAAGCCTGACCAAAATATTTTTCAGAAGGGGTAAATAACTATCCTGTACGAAAACCCTCACTGTCAGTTTACAGTAAATCTGCCAGAAGGGGTAAATAACTATCTTGTACCAAAACCCTCACTGTCAGTTTACAGTAAATCTGTCACTTGCCAGATTAGCCTACCAAATTCAAGAACAAATAATGGGGAAGAGAGCAGGTGTTGAAAGGTACATATAGATAGTATGATGAATGGAAAGTATGAATGTGAAGTATGTTTTGATGTAGATCATACAGGTGAGATGCATGGGCATAGCAATGAGTTAGTGAGAATTTCTTTGAGAGATGACTTAACTACATGGAGCTAGATGTAGTTCTGATTGAATTTGGCTTAGCGTTCCATAATTTGTGTTCAACAGCCATGGTGAACAGGAAGAGGACAAAATCAGCATATTATAGTAAAGTAAAATAAATGTAATTTAAGATGAAAAATCTATCAATGCTTAGTGCTTCATCCACCCCCCCCCCCAAAAAAAACAAAAAACACATTTTATATATATATATATATATATATATATATATATATATGTATATATATGTGTGTGTTTATACACACACACACACACACACACACACACACACGCACGCACTTAACTGAATGGCTAGAAAACATTGACATAAATGTAAATATTAAATACAGTCAATTCTTAACAGAAAAAAGTGACCAAGCAAATTGTTGCCTTTGAAATTGGAGTTATGTACATGTACAAACTATTAACAACATGAAATTGTTAAATGTATTAGCAAAACATTCTTCAAGTTGTAGATCTTTTAAGAAATTAGTTTTTTTTCCCCTGTATTAGAGCAGGTACCTATCATACCTACTAGGGCTGTTTTGTTGGATTATGCTTTGCAAAAATTGCAAGTGATGATAAATGCCTTTCAGGGTGTTGGAGTTGAATAAGGTTTTGCAATTCATAGTACCATTTAAATGGATATAAAGTTTTAATACTATAATCCCCCGGATTTACAAAGACCTTTATAGCAGGAATAGTTTAAGAGCTATTTTTGGCAATATGGCCGACGTGCGATCCAGGAACGAGCTCCCGGGACGTGCACGTGAGCTCTTAGGCTAATCCTGCACAGACCGAGCTCCTGTATGCAAATTACCCTCATTTGCAGGTGAAAACCATGCAAATGAGGGTAATATGCGATCCAGGAAGCTGGCAGCTGTCTATGCAGGAGGAGTGCAGTGTGCAGAAATGTACTCGGTTAATCGAGTACATTTCTGCAATCTACAAAACGTGGCTATGACAGCTCCAAATAAAGGCTGCATATCATTGAGGAAGCATGCCAATGTCCAAGGAGAAGGTCATTGGCATTGCAAACTGTTTAAAAAAAAATAAACAACTTTTAATTTGTTTTTGCTGATGTCGCCTGTTTAAGCATAGGGCAGCAACGCGCAAATGGGATCGGAGGGAAAATAATAAAATAAACTTAAAATAAGCATTCTAACTAAAATCAGTATTCTGCCATGCAAGTGAATGGCAGTCAGAAGACAACCTGGCCAATGAGTAATGGTTGCTAAGGGGGGAGGCTCAGTGTGGGACATGTAACTATGCATTAGCAGTCAATCCTATGCAAATGAGGGAAAGATTAGTGAATCACAGATTTTCCCAGGGTGTGAGGCAGGTCCGAAGAGTGTAAGAGTATAAATAGCATGGTGCAAGACTAGGATATAGGTGACATCATGGGGGGGGGATGTCAGGCATACTGTAAGTGGATTGGAGACCTGTGGCTCGGGATTGGGTGTGTCTAAACCTGCCTAGCACTCTTTACAAAGTTTAAGTGGGTGTACGCGCTGTGCACTGGGTTTTACAGGAAGAAAAAGGAATTTAAACCAGGAAAAAGCAGCTCTGTGCACATTTGAGCACTCTGTCTGCATGGCACGCACAAAGGCCTAAACAGGGAGGCAATGGGAAGAGAAAACAGCAGTAGGAAGGTAATCAAGGAGAATTATCCGAGATGCCAGGTGAAATGTATCAGAATCAGCTAATCACACAGGCAGCAGACCAGCCCAGCCCAGAACACCACTATAAACCAAGCAAACACCTACCCCCCTGTTTTTTCCACACCCTACACCACCGGTGTTTACAAGCAGGGAAATTTTAAAATCAAACCTACAAAATGAGAAGGGCTGCAGCAGACAACATAGAACAACATGTGCAAGAGGCTGAGGGTGGTGAGGATGTCAGTGCTGCCGAACAACCCACAGTGATGAGACAGAGAAGAGTGTACAGACCCAGGGTAACCTACCAGGGGCTACATGAGCTGGAGATAGTGGAGCGCTATAGGGTGGACAGAGACCTCCTACAGCAAATTGTTGAGCTGTGCAGGCCACACCTGACACACCACACTGGAATCCAGCCCAGTGGATACCAAGGTATGTGTAGGCCTACGTATACTAGCCACAGGTACCTCCCAAACCACAACTGGGGATAACATGGGCATCTCACAGGCATCAGCATCCAGAGTATTCCACAAGTTCCTGGATGCCGTGTCAGCACATGCCAGTGAGCACGTATATTTCCTCAACACACGTGAGGTGTTAACCCGTAATATGCATCTCTTCCACCAAATAGCTAACTACACTGGGATAGTGGGTGCTATAGACTGCATGCACCTACTCACCAAAGCACCACCCAGTGAGCGGGGTAGGGCCTACATCAACCACAGGGGCATCCCCTCCATCAACTGCCAGGTCTTATGTGATGCCCAGGCCATTATACTGAATGTGTGCTGGCTGGCCTGGGAGCTATGATGATTCACACATATGGCATCTGACACAGCTGTACCACAGATTTGCCGATGTGGACATCCCCTACAGTCACCTAGTGGGGTATGCTGGGTACCCACTGGAGCCGTGGCTGATGACACCCATCAGAAATGCACACATCTGAACAACAGAGCCATAATGATACACACGGACAGGCCAGACATATAATAGAGCATGTGCTTGGGATGCTCAGGTCACGGTTCCGGTGTCTGGACACATCCAGTGGAGCCCTGCAGTATTCACCAGCTACATGTACCCAAATAGTAATGGTATGTGCTATGCTACACAATATGATCCTGCAGAAATAGCTGCAGCAGGAACAGCATGGGGCAGGACCACACAGCCCCCCACCAATGCCAAGGCCTGTACAGGTACAGAGTGACTCAGAGGAGGAATAACTTGAGCCTGCCACAGTAAGCAGAAGGGGGAATGCCCAGTATGCTCTGGCCTTGGCAAAGAGGCAACGCGTAGCATATGCACCAACACAATAGGGGCCCAGGGAATGACACCTATCTCTGACTCACACAGACAGAAAAAGGGATGCCAAACATGACACTACCTGTGCCCAACCATGTATAGGGAGTGTACTATGTGCATCCAACATAGGCATCCCTGAAGCATCATCCTTAAGTCCGGCACACCCTCAAGGTAAGTCAGTCAACCTACCAATTGCCAAATGGAGTAGAATGCGGTTTTCCCTGTAGTTATGGTATGGATGTGAACATGCAAGGGAATTGGGAGGCTGGATGTCAAGACAGCAGACACCCATAGTGGCAGCATGAGATCTTTAACACACACTGGAGTCACCATAGTAGCCAGTACTACACAGGGGGACAAAACCCACTGCAGGAAATGGCCTGAGTGACAGGGGTGTCCATAAGAGCCACAAATGCCAATCAGGAAGGATCACATACCCAACAACAGTCTGAGCCAGCAGGACAGGTGAAGACAAACACAAACAAATGCTGCACTATGGCTTCTGAATGTGCCCTATGGTTAACCCCTTCCTCAGGCCTACACAGACCGCAGCAGGCAGTCGGATGTAAGTGGTGAAAGCTAGGAAGGCAGACACTAATATGTAGGTAAACAAAGCTTGGATCTGTACTACACTGGTAAGCCCTAACCAGCAGGATAGGTAAGACTACAGACTGAAATGGAGTACCTGACATACCAGTACAGTCCTAGCAAATGTGTACAAGTGTCAGGTGCACCCCCCATCCAACGTACACTTAGAGTAACAGTCAGGTGTGCCACCCACTCCTGTGTAGAGCAGTAGAAACAGTCAGGTGTCCCCCCCACTATGCAGAAATGTAGCAACATTCAATGGCAAATGACCAAAGGATAACCTGCAGACACAGCATGCTACCTGTCTGTGTACAGCAAAAGGTCAGCACCACAGTACAAACAACCTGGATGTGATCCACACATGCAACACAGATGGCCGTACTGGGCATGCTCACACACTTAGAGGAATGAAGGCAATATCAGTCAACAACATACTGAGAGGTCATACTGGGCATGCTCACACACATGTCTGCAAAAACACCAGTGGACCAGACATATCAGGAAGTGGCAGTTCTCAGTGTGGACACATGTCAGTATGCACCACTTCTGCCTTGCACACACAGTGGATAGGAATACAGTAAAATTTGTAAGGCCAACACACTATAATAAGCCACAGGTACACAGGCATAGATGTGTGGAAGAGTGTGACCATGACAAGGAGCCATGTGGGCCTGTCCCAACTGGCACACAGCCAAAGGGCCCCCAACACATGAGGTGTGGATGTAACCCACTGCGGATACTAGCCACCAGTATCTGTCAGCATGACAGACTATGTGGTGTACATGCCAGCTGTGCAACAAGACTGTACAAGGAAGCAGCTATCTAGTAGCTGTATACATGCACCTGTGACATATGACCCCATGTGTGCCTGCATGTGGCATGTCAACCCCTACATGAATGGGGTATGGCCCATGCACACACTGCCCTCCCCATAGCAGTAGTATGACAAGCCTCCAGAGGTCATCCAATGTGAATTACACCTTTGAGAGGGCTATAGCTCAATAATATGCATGGCACGTCCCACAACTGAGTACTGTTGACAGAGTAGTTAGGCAGTAGTACTAACCCCAGACCTGTCAATTGTGTGAGTGTGTGTTTGTGTGCATGCCTGTTTGTCTCTGTGTAGAGTGAAATGCTTATTAGGCTACTCACACTTCATACAATACGTATATTCAACTTTGGTAAGGCTGCTGATGTCACTCACCTAGAAGTACACCTCTGGGAACGTGATAGCCAGTAATTGCCATAGCGCGTTCTGTAACTGCGTTCTGCTGTAGTATGATAAACTAGTTAGGAAGGTGTTCGAACCCTAGCCCTGGCAACTGTGTGTGTTTGTGAGTGTGTTTGTGAGTGTCTGACTGGGTAGAGAGCAATGCTTTTTAGGCTACTCACACTCCATACAATACAAATGCTCTACTTTGGCAAAGCCGCTGATGTCACTCACCTAGAAGTACACCTCTGGGAACGTGATAGCCCAGTAATCACTGTAGCATACTCTGTAACTGCGTACTGCTGTAGTGTGATAAACTAGTTAAGTAGGTGTTCGAACCCCAGCCCTGGCAACTGCGTGTGTTTGTGTGTGAATGTGTGTGTGTGTGTGTCTGACTGACTGACTGGGTAGAGAGCATCGCTTTTTAGGCTACTCAAACTCCAGACAATACAAATACTCTACTTTGGCAAGGCTGCTGATGTCACTCACCTAGAAGTACACCTCTGGGAACATGATAGCCCAGTAATCACTGTGGCGCATTCTGTAATTGTGTACTGCTGTGGTGTGATAAACTAGTTGGGTAGATGTTCGAACCCCAGCCCTGGCAACTGTGTGCGTTTGTGTGCGAGTGTGTCTGGGTAGAGAGCAATGCTTTTTAGGCTACTCACACTTCATACAATACAAATATTCTACTTTGGCAAGGCTGCTGATGTCACTCACCTAGAAGTACACCTCTGGGAAAGTGATAGCCTAGTAATCACCATAGCGCATTCTGTAACTGCATACTGCTGTAGTGTTATAAACTAGTTAGGTAGGTGTTCGAACCCCAGCCCTGACAACTGTGTGTGTTTGTATGTGAGTCTATGTGTGTGTGTGTGTGTGTGTGTATGTGTGGGTCTGACTGGGTAGAGAGCAATGCTTTTTAGGCTGCTCACACTCCATACAATACAAATACTCTACTTTGGCAAGGCTGCTGATGTCATTCACCTAGAAGTACACCTCTGGGAAATTGATAGCCCAGTAATCGCCCTGGCCTGTTTTGTACCTGCATACTGCTGTAGTGTGATTTAGAATGGTGGTAGTGTTCCATCTCCATCCATGCCAGTTCCGGATGTTTTGTGTGTGTCTCAGTGTCTGTGTATGGAGCAATGCATTATAGGCTACTCACTCGCAGTACATTACAAATGCCCTACTTTGGTAGTCCTACTGCTGTCATTAATTGTGAAATACACCTTTGGGAAGATGTACTTCAGTAATGTCTGCGGCATGTAATATAACTGCGTAGTGCTGTAGTGTAGCAAACTAGTTAGGTAGGGGTTCTACTCCCAGACATGACGTGTGTGTGTGTGTGTGTGTGTGTGTGTGTGTGTGTGTGTGTGTGTGTGTGTAACTCGTATCCTGTGTAGAGGTGGTTGTGAGTCTGTGACACCTGTGGGCAATGTGGAGGGGTTTTGCTAATTTCATTTATGGTAGCCCTACTATATATTACAATGTCAACCATACAGGGATAACGGATGTAAATAGCTGAGAGGCTGGGGTGCAAAGCCATACCAATACATGTGACATCAAGGCCTGCCAATCAGTTGGCAACCCCACTGTGTCTTCACATGTGACTCACAATGGACACACCATGCCTGACAACATGGCCTGTATGGACAGATGACACTGACATAAGGAAATGCTCTTAGCATGCTATCAATGTAGGTGCAGGGTAAATCTGCTGACCAGTACCACTCCCTTCAACACGTGGGCAAGACTGGCACATCTGAGGATAAGCTGTGTTCACAGCATGGGCCAGACACCCCAGGTACAGTTCCAGATGTCACTGTACATGCATGTGGGAGGTGTGCACATCCTAGACACCATCCGAGTCATGGACTGGGGAACACATACATGGCAAGTGATGCACAGCATTGACCACACACAATAGTCATCCAGGTGACTGGATTGACGGATGCAATACCCACCAGTGGGCAAATGCAGAAGCTACAGGCCTGTGCCATAATGCAGACCATTGTCATGTGGCCTGATGTCACGGTATACCCATCACCTACCCTTGTATAGCCTGCTGGCACTGTTGACCGCCACGCACCCGTGCAGACATGCACCCATGCATGTCCGAACTGGCACCCTGTGTGCTCGTGTGTGTGTGTTGTATGGTGAGTATGTCCACATCCACATGCACTGCTCCCAGGGCACAATGAAGCATGCTGCCTTATGTCTAAAACTCCCTCATACTCACTGCCCATACGACCTCCGTATCACCCATGTGGTGCATGTGTTCCTGCACATTGATGTGTTGTGGCAATTCCACTAGTGCCAAGTTGCATTCCTGGCCCTGCCAAGTGCGTTAATGTGTGTGTGTCCATGTGTGAGTGTGCCTGTGCTGACACTGGCACCTGTTCATGTAGACAGGCATGTGTATGTTACCTACTGTACATCTATTGTATCCCTGTTGCAGATGTCACTCACCATCACATATATGTTCTGAGTGCTCCCACCAGATAACCCATGTGGTGCATACAATAACAGCATCGAACTGTGATAGCACTACATAGCTGTCAGGTGTTTGATACCCTGTGCTGGTAGGTGTGTGATACAAACATGCATCAGTTTTACCCTCCCACCCCCTCCCTGACATGTGTTCACCTCTGTCTGCCTCCCCCATTCCCTCTCCGGTGGATGTGGAGGCCCACACCTGCATTGCTTAGGCAGCAGCATGTGTATTTAATGTAATGCTCATGATCACCTGATGGCCTCTGCATGAATTGCAGCTCTTCCCTAGCCAATTGCATGTGGAACAGGTGTGGTAACATTCCCATAGCCAGTTGCATGGAAATACACTCCAATACCTGGGAACATCCTGGTGGTGGTGGCCCCTGTCTGTCACTGTGAGCAGGAGCTAGAAGTGTCGTTTAGCAAACAGCATTTCAGATGGGTTGTGGATTTACCTCTAACAACATACACTGTGGAAAGACGGCAACAAACAGGAGGGAGATGTGCCTGACTACAAACTGTAACTGCTGCTATACTGCATATGGAGTAACATTGGATTAACAGTGTTTGTCTGGCTCTGCCTGTCGTACATGTAGTAATACTTGCCATGTCAGTTCCATGTGTATCAGGAATCCCCATCTGTAGGGTCATCTGCAGACTGGGCAGTGTTGTGCCTTTGGTTTCATGTGTTAGCCACGATGTATCTATCTGTGGAATGCAGAAGGTAGTGTGAGGATTGCAGTCTGTTGATGGAGAAGGCCGTGACAGTTACTGACTACATATCCCTCATTGGGCATATGTTGCAACCCCATTACAATGGTAGATTAATGAGGGTATCACAGCAACATGTCTATACTAGCCCCGTATATGTGTCGTCAGCCACACCTTTGTCAACCTTTGTACATATGTCATGCATGAAGTGGTGCATATGTGCTGTACACCATAAATAGTGTCATCATATCTGATAACATGTCAGTGATATATCAGAGTGCTACACATGTCATGTACAGTAGAGGATACACTTAATGCCATACCCTGGAAATTCTGTGGATGTTTGTACAGTACTGAGGTCTGTGTAGTGATGGTGAATGTCGGCAGTGTGTGTACTGTTAATATGTACTATGGCCTGTGTACAGAGTGTGGTAGATGTCATTGTTCTAGCTCCACTTCTATCTGATGTTACATGCTGCCCCACTGTATGGTACCATTTTACCTTACATGTGTGTAGGCCCATACACACATGTCCCATACCACAGCCATCAGACCAGACTGTGTAGCAGCCCAGTATCTGTAGGGTCAGTCTGTGAGTGACACATATGAGGATGATGTAGGACAGATAGTCCATATACTGTACTATTATGCTAGCGTACCATATGTGGCTGTGTTCTCATTGGTTGTGGTTATGCACTGTCACACAGGTGTATCCTACCCTGTGCTGTGACATGGCTGTCGAGTCTGCTATATATGCAGGTACTGTACCATGATTACCTTAGGATGTCTTTCAGTAGCCAATGGCACACATTTTATGAGCAGATGTCACCTTCCACACACACTGTGTCTGTGACAACAATCCCCAATGACAGTAGCAAATGTCTATTAATATACCAGCTATACATACCAGACATCTCCTTGCACTACTACATTGGGACTATAGGGGTTGGGGTAGGGGTACACTCCATGAATATGGACATGTACCTATCCAGATAGACATATATATCTGAGTACACATGTGTAGTACATCCAATTACCACTGTCATGGCAACCACCCACTATGAATCCCTACATCATGTGGGTGTATTCCCTGTATATTCCCTGTGTGATGGACATCCTTCCTGTGTGTGGGTATCACTGTTACAGACAGCAGGTAGCAATACCTCTTACAGGAGAACCTGCACACTTAGGGCAGCCACATATATGTAGGAGGATCAGGACATACAGACAGACTGTGAGTAGAGTGGCATAATGCTTTGCATAGTACTGGCATTACAGGGTGTGTGTGTATATACTAGTTTACGTTGGACCGCAGTCTGTCTGCATAGCTTACTACTGTGGGCCTATCCTCTAGTTGGACAGAGGTGTGCCTATCATGTGTTGTCTGTCCACCACACAGGTCTTGTGTCAGACAATTACACTGGCAGTGTGTGTGTGCTGCATGCTAGCAGTACATGGCTATATCCATTTGTGTCCCTGATATCGTATTCCTGCATAAGGGTATGTTGCAAAACATCCTGTAACACCAGCGTGTTCCACGGTGTGTAACTGCAATATTGCGGGTATGGCGCTGCGTTCCTATCTTTGTTCTGCTGTGATACGGGTAGGAGTTTTTAGGTAATGGCCTATCATTAACTACTGCTAGCATTCCTACTATCATCCCAGTCATAGCGTGGACACCCACAACATTTGTTGGTCAGGGACCATACATGTGACAGATACATTGAAATTACCACAAGTAATGAATGTCTCCCTAGGGCTTGACTACAGGGTGTAATTGGAGGCTGCTGAACTACATCTGATATTGTTGACTGTTATGTATCGTGCAGGCAAATCCTTTGTCAACTGTTGTATGAATTGCACGGCTTAGCCTGGACACCATAGTATGTTATATATCTGCACTGTCTGCATCTACTGTTTTGTGTGGGCCTTGCATACATCAGTGGTTATATACATCAACATCCATGTGCTGTCAATAATGGCATACATTATTGTATGGTACACAAATAAAGGTTGTCTGTGTATACATACCTGTGTGTCGTGTCATGTCCTTTGAATTGTGAGTGGGTATATGTGCAATGTAAGTATCTTTTTTGTGGGGCTGGTTGCCACACCACACATGTCACAGGTACCAGCTACAGGGCTTGTGGCTGGGGATATACATTGCACCCAGTACATCCACACCACTTCTACATATGTATGGCTACTAATATCCTTTGTCTGTGTATATGTGTATGTACCCATATATCTTATCTATATATATATATATATATATATATATATATATATATATATATATGGAATCACTACTTAATACCGAAACTACACAATCCCGAAGCCCACAATACCAAGACCGTAATCCCTAAACCCCACATTACCGACAGGTTAAAAGCGCGAAATTCAAAATCGCGAAAGTACTAAATACATACATAAATACAGCACACACACAAACATATACACAGCCTCCCCCCATAACCAAACAAACCACCCTACACTAAAGTTGTGCCCCCCACACCCCCCGACTTTAATATTCCAACTCCGAGATCGCACAGACATACACACAAGGCAAACTCACACCCACACATTATAGCCCCTCACACACACACACACACACACACACACACACACACACACACTAAGCCCCTCACACACACACTTGCACACACATACTTACCTGAACCGCAACACCAGAAGCGCTAAATCAAAATCCCTTACCATCGGGATTTTGAATTTCACGCTTCTGGTCTTTCGGTAATGTGCGGTTTCGGCTACATGGTCTCGAGCTTTTGAAATTCGAGATTTAGTAGTGTTTCCATATATATATATATATATATATATGTATATATATATATATATATATATATGTATATATATATATATATATGTATATATATATACATATATATATATATATATATATATATACACCTGCACATGATTGTCAATGTATGGATGTGTGCGCATATCTGTACCATTGTAATTTGTAGCCCTTCAACATAGTACATTCCCTGCGGTACAATGGCGTATCTGCATGATATGACATGTACAGGTGATATTGATTACTGTTGGAGCATTGTAGCTGTGTTGTGGTGGGTCCTGCTGTCAGGTACTGCATGTGCTGGATATTGGATTGCACAGCATATCAGTTAGGGCTGGGGGGGGGTTACATAGCAGTATTTACCAGGTGTCCCTCATTTGTGCCCCCACCCCCATTAACTGTGCTCATGGTCTGTTATTGTAATACGGAGTGGGCCAGGAGTCTGTTCCCATGTGGAAATCATATACACATGTCTATCTGTATATACATATATATATTTATGTATATCTGCATAAGTGTATATGTTAAACCCCCATATATAGAAGGATAGAACTGGACATTGATATAGCTCTAGCTATGTATATGTATCCATATATATCTGTGTATGTATGTAGATATACATATATATGGATATATACACTGAACATATTAATCTATCTATGTACGATTGCTGTTATATGGTTATTTGTGAGTCATATATATATATATATATATATATATATATATATATATATATATATATATATACCTATAGCTGTCTGTCTCTCTACATTTACAGATATGTAGCTGTCCATATGTCCATGCATGTTCAGCCTATATGTGTGGCCTGTACCTCATTCTCTTGCAGTTGACATGGATGACCTTAGGACTGAGGTCAGTCATTTGTGCCGACACGTACGTGATTCAGATGTATCATCTCCATCAATATATGTGTTCTACTACATATAACTGTGTAACTTGCAATATTTTAAGTGTATTAGAGCAAGATATGACAGATATCCCTATATGTACCCACATTATGGCGCACTATGTCCGGGATTTATGCATTAAGAAGTTGTGTGGTGTGTTATTACTACATTTCTGTGCTGTTGACTGATTGTGCTGGATGATATGTATGTGAAATGAGTGGTTATGTACATCTGCCATGGTTTAATGGTAAATCACGTAGTGTATGATGTGCAGCGTCCTGGGTGTGGGCCTTCCAGAGGCTGTATATTTTGTTTCAGGTCAGAACATTGGCTGTCGGATACAGAGCGAGTTAGGGACATTTGAGTGGTCATATGCGTGTGTGCGCAGGTTTGCGCAGAGCTTAGCAATGCTAACATCGGGTTGCATTTCCTTACACTCGCTAGCATCTACTTAGCTCAATCTATGTAGGCAATGCTTACCCCCATGCAAATACATGTACACACTCTTACAGCTACTTATCTATGTGTACTACTGCTGTTATGCATTTACACATGCTTACTAGTGCCTTAGTCATTATGACACTTCACATGTGTATTTAAGGCAGTACTCCTGTGCAAATATAAATGTTACTTGGGTTATACAGCACAACAATGTTAACATACGGATATCACATGGAAAATAGGATGTGTTGCAGTGGAACTTGACCCAGGAATGTGTGCGCGTTAGGCGGACGCTCTGGCCACTACACTAATGCTGTTTTGCTTCATTTGCATATGTCTACCATAATGACATACCCATGGTCCCTTCCCCCAGACCCCGAGCTCCACATACACAGCATCCATCATTCCCCAGTTGCTAGCCCTGCCATACCACACCACCACACATTTCCCTCTCTGCACGTCTCAGTACACCTCCAGTATACTGTCCCCACCCAAGCGTCTGCAGGCTCTTCATCTGTTTAGTCCACGTATGTACCAGCCTTCTCTTGATCCTCCTCTGATACTGGTGGTGACATGGATGTGACCCACAACTGTTGGTTCATCCCGCCAGGGACGGACCTGTTGTTTTGTCAAGAGTAGACCTAGCTGGTCTACAGTGTTTCTCCCACTGGTAGCATCCTGCCAGGGTATTGTGTAGCAGCAGTTTGCTTACACATCTGGCCAGCCTCATCTCCAGGTTCCATGGAACCAACGCCCCAGGTGTGACATATGTGCATGAAGCAGGCTCACACACCCCCACGGTGTGCACTGTATATCATTATTCCCTTTGATATTATGCAGGACTACTCTTCTCACAGTATGACTGGACAGGCACTGTTCTGTGCTGTACATAGACTGCTCATAATACTGTGGCTGAGCAATGGACACATGTTGTAGTATTAATCTACACACTTATATACATTTCCTATACTGTTGGATGCCTTTACTGGATGATGTGTTTGTGATCACAGCAGCTGAATGTGTATCCGCCATGGCTTAGTGGAACTCACTTTGACTATAGTGTGCAGGGTCGGGGGTTTGCAACCTGGCAGTGCAGATTATTTTGTTAATTGCCACAACAACAGCTGTTGGCTACAGAGTGACTTAGGCACTGTCGAGCTTTTGTAGGTGGGTATGCACTGGTTTGCGCGAAGCTCAGCATTACTGACTTCTGGTTGCAGAGTCTTGCACTGAGTTAGCCTATCTGCATTGCTTCACCAGTGTGGTACTTGCATACCGGCCAGCAAACAGGCTTACACCCGCTTGCTCCCGCTTACATATGTGCAACATCGTGCATTTTGTTCACATCTGTCAACAGGGACAATCAGACTGTATGCTTGCCCATTGTCAGCAGTGGCCCGGGGTGTAGAGCTCGACATTGACCCCAGCTACTTATTCCAATTAATAATGGGATGTTCACATTCATAGAGGGTAACAGACATAACATAGCTACGTCCCCAAATTCATCATGCTTAGTTTACGTTAAAATGTTGGTATTATCCATGCTTCGGTCAGGTTTACATGTCAGGTATAACTGTTGACAAAGGTTGGTTTAAAGTGAGGTTGGATTCCTGTTTCACAGGTCTGGATAGGTTACATGCAGAAATTCGGGGTAGGTGTAGTTATTCCATACCTGTGTGGTACAGTAGAGGGGGAATAGCTAAGGAGTAGGTAGGTAGTGGGGGTGACATTGTAACTGTATAGTAGGCTGTAGGTATAACTGGATGGGGAGCAATAGGGAAGGTTTGTCGGATGTTGGGATTTGTATGCAAGGCAGGACTAGAGGTGTCGGTATCACTAGTTGATGTAGTGGTATAGTGTGTGAGGTGGGGGGGGGTTCTCAAGTTGCTGAGCCTGTGCTGCTCAAGGTGTGCTTGTGGCATGCCTAGGCCCATAATTGCATACCAATAGTTCCCCCACCTGCCCCTCCTCTACTGTGGGTGTAAGTGGGGTTTAACCACACCACTACACACTGCCCACTCTCCACGTGTCGGGACCCATATCATAAGTTGTCTCGACCCATGGGTCATCAGGTTTACCCAACCTACTGGTCCGTGTACGTACATGGCCTGATTGAATAAATCGTTACAGGGACTTACTTCGATGATCATTAATTTTTGGGGTGTTCCGCAAGGAACATTGATGTCTTTGTTTCAAGATTAGACTTGGCAGGTCTCTCCCATTGGTAGTATCTTGCCTGTGGTCTGGGAAGCAGTGGTGTGTTTACTTGTATCGTGTGTTTGTATGTTTCACCTGTCTAGGTGGGGGGGGGTTGATGTAACGTGTTACACGTTTGTCGATTGGACCCCTCACCCCCATTGGCACGGCCTGTGAACATATGTAATTCGTAACTGCTGTATCATATCCTAGCTATATACATGTGTATATTTACACACACATACATATATATATATATATATATATATATATTATTATATACAGATATATCTGTATATGTATGCATGCTGTATATATACATATATATATATATATATATATATATATATATATATATATATATATATATATAATGACATATGGGTGTATGGGTGTCTGCATATGTATATATCTATATGTGGGTATTTATATGTATTCTGTCTCTGTATGTATACATTTGTACTACAGAGAGGGAGAGGTGTATCTCCATGTAGCTATGGGTAGATATGCACACACATACCTCTACATATATACATCTACATCTAGTTATTCGGTTCCTTGCCAGGTAAATTAGACTTTGCTGCAGTGGGACCCATAGTGGTTGTGGCTGCTCATTGGGCAGCATCTCTGCCCAGTGAACACTTTTGCTTACATCCCTGGTGCTGTCCGTATAGACCCACTACAGCCAACACCTGCACGCCTAGACCCATAACTAGCTACCCATAGTTCACCCCACCTGCACCTTCTCTACAGTATTCATCCTTACTCTGGGTTCAGGTTGGGTCTGAACACACCACTACACGCTGCCCACTCTCCACTTCATGGGACCCATCTCGTACATTGTCTCGACCCATGGGTCATCAGGCTTTCCCACCCTTGTATTCCAGGTACGTACACACCCTGCCTTGAAAGGCCCCACCTTGAAAGGTCATTGCACTGGCTTTCTCCCATATTATGATAATTTTGGGGTGTCCCGCAAGGGATGCTCCTGTCTGTGTTCCAAGATTAGATTTCATGGGTCCACTGTGTCCCCCCTGGTTGTATCCTACCTGTGGTCTGGGGAGCAGTGGACTATTTACATTGTTTGTGGGTTTGTGTGCATGTTTCCTCTGTCTGGCTGGGGGGTGAGGTCATGCTACGTGTTGCATGTTTCTTGCTTGGGCCCCTCACTTCCATTGGCATGGCCTGTGAACATATGTCATTCTTGTGTGCTGTTTCCTATCATAGCTATATATCTGTGATATATATATATATATATATATATATATATATATATATATATATTTATATATATGTATATGTCTGCATTCATATATATATATATATATATATATATATATATATATATATATATATATACACACATATTGCTGTATATATATCTAAAACCATGTGGATGTATGGGATGTATGGCCTTAATCTTGCTTACTAGTGCTGACATATGCTTACTACTGCTTAACCTAACTAATGCTTTATGCATAAGGATACTGACACCTCACATGTGCATTTCCTGCAGTAGTCTAGGTCATCTATGTATGTGTATATATATATATATATATATATATATATATATATATATATATATTTATTCTTTCGTGGTAGCAGTACTCCAGGATTTATTTATGTATATATGTTATTTCATGGGTTATGCGACATACATATTACTCATTACGTGCTTTGCCATGGGAAATGGTATGTCTCAGTTACCTTCCTGTCTCCCCCACCTCCTTTCTCGCTTACATCCATGGGATGGTCCCATTAGAACTGGTCTGTCCAACCCCGGCACACCTCGGCCCATAATGTCTTACCCATCATTTTCTCCAACCCCCTCACTCCTCCACATCAATTATCCTTCCCACAGGTTCCATCCAGATCTCGCCACACCACTACACATTGCCCACTTTCCACTTCTCGGGACCCATCATGTAAGTTGTCTCACCCCATGGATCTTCAGGGTTCCCACACATTCAGTCCGTGAACATACATATCCTTTGCTTACCTGTAAGGCATGGTATGTTATCCCGAGGACTCTTTTTAGCAGTATGTTTGGGGTTGTCCCACTAGGGACAAACATGCATTTGTTTAGGATTTGACTTTGCAGGTTGACACTGTTTCTCCCACTGGTAGTATCCTGCCAGTAGTCTAGGTAGCAGTGCTGTGCAATGCTTAACAGTGCTTAATATTCAATTTGCATGGCATTTGCCTTTTGGCAATGATGTCTTCCTCATTACATGTTATAAATGTGCCTTGTATCCTTGATTCATGTCTACGTACGCTGTATGCGGTCCTGGGAACTTCAACACTTTATTGCAATAACACCTCACATCTGGCCTTACTGCAGTACTCCAGTTCACATATTTGTTATGCAGCAGGTTATACCACTTCACACTGTACATAGATTCAGTTCACATGGTTTGATTTCCTGTGGTGAGAATTAATTTGCTGATACCTCATGCATATCTATTGCTATGATGGCTTAGTGGTTAAGGGGTTTGAGCCTTGCAGAGGCAGTTTATTTTGTTGCTGGGCAGTTAGATCCAGAGTGATTAAGGCACTTTCAAGTGGTTGTAAGCAGGTTTGCATGACAGTAAGCACTGCTAACCTCCGGTTACAGTTTCCTACATTCAGATAGCTTCTACTTTGCTTAATCTGTGTGGGCAATGCTTATCCCCATGCAAACGCACTTAAGACATGCTTACCGCTGCTTATTTGTGCTTCGACTTGCTTACTTGTGCCTTACTCATTATGACACTTACACTTCACATGTGCATTTCATGCAATACAACAGTTCACATTTAAATGTTATTATGTAGGTTATATGGCAAAACAATGTAAAATTATGTTCATATACAGATTTCCCATGGAAAATAATTTGTGCTGCAGTGGGACTCGAACCGGGAATGCCTGTTCGTTAGGCGGATGCTCTAACCACTCCACTATTACTGTGCTGCTTCATTTGCATATATATTCCTTGTTATCCTCTTCAGCCTTTTCAGCTGCTTTAACCTTAGTTAAACGATGGGCAAACCCATGGACCTATGGTTAGCTGTACTCAGGGTTTAAAAAAAAATGAATACAAGGGTTTCTTCATTTTATTTCAATGTACTGTTGCTGTTGAACACATGGGGACTGTTGGTGGAGATATGCGGGCACCTATGAGCAGCTTCGCTCATTTATTTACACTTTCTTCTGTTCTACTTTGCAGGGGCATGTTTATTCTGAGAGCTCTGCTCTCAGACACGCCCCCTGCACTTGTCCATGCTCAGTGTAGGATTTGGAGTTCAGGCAGCGCGCTTTCATTATTATGCATGGCGCACTGCCGTCCTCCTCTTAAACTGCCGCTTACGTGCAGGACTAGTTTAGTCCTGCATGGTAGATTAATAAATCCGGGGGAATATTTCCATTTATTGTGATCTATTATGCATGCATTGCATGAAGATTTCATTATATTTTTGTATTAATTTTCAAATATGTTGAAAGTCATGTGACTAGTTGTTACTAGTGTTTTAAATAGTAAGGATGTATGGATAATGTCTGACGAAGTTTCATTTGTACCAGTGTGTAGTTTTAAGAGTCAAAAGCACTTATTTTACTGCAGACTTTTATTAAACTGAGGAATATTGACATCTTTTTGGTCTTTTACTTTTCAAGCCATTCATTGGACATCACTAAACTTATTTGACAAAATGCAGTACAATTAAATGCTTGGCTCTCAAAAACATAACTACATTAAATGCACATGTGTCCATGGTCATACTTAATACATTACTATATAAATCTATATCTATATATATATATATATATATATATCTCTAAATATATATATATATATATATATATATATACATAAATATATATATATATATATACATACATACATACACACACACATATATATATATATATATATATATATATATATATATATACATACACACACACACACACACAAATATATATATATATATATATATATATATATATATATATATATACACACACACATATATATAGTTATACACACACACACACACACACATCACATACTCATAGGTAAATGGGTTAATATTAGAAGATAAACTTTTTGAAAAGTCGAACTACATATGATCGACTTCACAAAAAGTTGAGAAGTATAACTCCCCCACCCATAATTTATGTTTTTGCAAGGGAGCAAGCCCCCCTGCAGCCCCCACATCACCTACAAATTATATAACCGATCCAAGATCCCACTATAGTGGGGATAAGGGTAAATTTCCCAATCCCCACTGTACCACAATCTCAGTGCAAACACTTCGACTTTTCAGAAAATTGATCATATGGTCTCGACCATTTGATGATGGTCAAATTTCTGAAAAGTTGATCTTCTAATATAAACTCATATAGATATACAAATGCATGTATGTTTATATATTTGCATGCACCTTGCTTTTTCAAATGACAGTCTAAGTGTGAAACGGAAATAGATGAAGGTGATTAGCTGGCAAGAAATGGGAAGCATGTGTGCAGCTATCTGTGGCTGCCACTTCTTAAATGTTGAGATGCAGTACAAACAAGTCAAATGTTTTTGCGAAATAAACATGACACTGCATGTGGAATAATAAAATCAAATGAACCAGTCAGAAAATATCCAACATTTTCTTCAAAGTCTACTACATTGAATTTATGAAATACTCTGTCCTTTCTCTTTGCTTTGCTCCTATATCATCCAGATAACCACATCTAGATCTGTATTTCATCTTTGTTCCTGTCAAAACATTGATGTTAATCATCCACTACAGTGTACAGGGGTGCAATAGAAATAATGCTTATGTTGTATTGTCCTGTGCTCAGTGCCACTATATTCTCAATCAGAATTTAGCAATTAAACGTGAAATAGGAAGGAATCAAATGAAAATAATAGATACACAAGTAGTGCCACATACATTCATACATAAAAATATCACAGGCATGGGCAATAATGCCCTTCTATCCTGCCAATATAACAGAGTTGCATCTTGCAAGTGGTTGCATCCTGCTTAGCTGAGATGCAAATAATGATATGTAAGATGTAAGGGACATAATCTCAAACCCAATCCACTGAAAAATAAAATCATAAAATAACTACATTTACACAGGGGGAGTGCCCCTGCTCCCCCATGGGAGGTTTCAGCAAATACATCCTGATCTCTATATATTAGTAATTCCAAGGTTATACAAACTCCGAAAAGAAGGAAAGGTGTAAAAGAAAAGTAGCACCAGCCATGTTTTCCCTATTCTTGGACTTCTCAATGAAAACCTAAAGCACAGCACCTGGGACAAACCCAGTGTTGACATAGTACAGACCCTAACCACATAAATATTCAGACTTCCAGCAGTGCTATTTTGTAGCATGATGACAAGCCACAAGATCAGCAGTAGTGTTCCCACCCAGATAGTTATCTGCACACATCAATTTAGTATCAAGATAAATGCAAGCTTTAACACGAGCAAATTCACTAGTCATAAAAGGACAACATGACATTTATTGTCAAATAGAATAAAATAAATGCTCAATCATATGTTACATACCTAAATGCTAGGCCTTGTTTTCTGATCAAAGAGTCCTTTAGCTGCTGGTAACTTTCAAAGGAACACAATGCAGAATGCCTTTCTGTTCTACAGTAAGCCCTGAGGAAACAAAACAATAGGATTACAATTGCGTAATGTTTACACAACCAAAGTTATTCTTCACTAACAGAATTTTTGTGGTATAAATATAACTGGTGAGATTATACAGCACACAAACACATTATTTAGATACAAGTCAGAGTTATGCTGCGTTCTGTCGGTGCCTTCCAACTCTCAAACTGCTTTTATCTTTAGTTTTCATAATGTACGGTCTGATGTGAGATGTAAATGTGTTTGCACTGTATTTCTAACTTCATTGCACGAAGTGTTAAATATATGTAATTAGTGAATTTTAGTAGAAAAATACATTTTTATTTAAAGGTAAGAGAATCCATGCTGTCAGCCTTATGAACAACATAATGCTATTAACGTTTTCTGTTTAACGTGTTCCTCTTTCCCGATGCTCTTAACGGAAGTAAAATATCAGTTATTTATTTTACTTATTGTTTGTTGTATGCCCCTCATTTGGCAGTGAATCCTGCTACTAGACCTGAAACTATCACTAGATTGCCCCCTTCTTCCTTGTCAACATACAGTAGGGTTTTCTCCGCTATCCCACCCAGGACAGGCAGTGAGGATATGCCTGTATTTCTTTGTGAACAGCAGTAGTCTGACGTACCAGTAGACCTGTGGAGGTGTGGCAGTGCAAAGGTCAACTTAGATAGGGTGTGGCTTATCTATAGCCATGTTAGCTGGTGTTGCCTTTTCAAAGACTGGAGTGTAGTTACAGCAATGTGCTAATTTTATGACTTAATACTGAAATGAAGAATATAAACTAGTTATATATAGCCATGCATTGATTCAGAAAAATGCTGAAATCCTGGTGTTTATTGGGTAACAGTCAGGTACCCACAATCCTCAAAGGTTGAATGGCACTATGGTTCTCAATAATATTCTCCTGGACAACCTCCCACATACACAAGCTTGTCTTTAAATATTATTGTCAGTTGTATAGTATTACTGCATACTGGTAGAATACCATGGGCAATATACTGAAACATTGTTAAGTTACTCCATGGTTTGGTGACCTCACAGTTAATAATATTAATTTGAAAGGTGCAGTAGGTGCATACCACAGAATGGAATGGCGGGCACACTGCCTTCCATGTACAAACACATTCACCATATTTCCACTTTGGTGCATTAGTCATGACCTAAGAAGTTTTGCAGAATGAGTACTTGAAGAAGTTATCCATATATCAATCCTTCTCTTGATCTGTGACAATAATGTACTTTTTTATTGAATTCCAGAATTATACAACCATGCAAAGTGATTATTTCTGGAGTAACGTTTTTAGGTAATTTGTAGCATGCATATTATGTTGCAGAAACAAAAAAATGTATCTTAATTTAATGTAGAAAATGTTCTTACTCTCACTGTATAACAAATCCAGCTAATTCTGCTCACCAGCAAAGTAATCAGTCTCTTCTGTATCTGCATGCTTCAGATTTACACTGTCATCACCAGGTTATTAATTAAATGTAGTGGTCTAATGTAACTCTAGTAATAAGCAAAAGCTGGTACCTTGAATTCATACCAGTTATAAGTGGTTAAACTACAGTCACATGCTCCGAAGAAGCATATGTTACAGAAACGGCATGTTTGCATTGTTTTTAATTGAATGTGATTTGTAACTGGCTGGCTGTGATCACATGTTTTTAAGTATAATGTATATAAATTGGGTGAAATAATTGACTTGTATTAGCACTGAGGAAGGGAGTAGTCCCCAAAGCTTTGCAATAAAGTATTAATGGAGTTCCGGCTTTCTTGAAGTTAGAATTCACCAGTTAATAGAATCCCTGTTTGTAGACCTGACCAAAAGTTTCAGTTCCATTTACCACACTTTGTTTCCTTCAGAACTTGAAGCACATGATTTATACCCAAGTGTTACTGTGGTTCTCTAACTAGTTAACCAAAATAACTTAAGACAGCTAAAGTTAAGAACTGACTTTTGACTTCACTTCTCAATAATTATGACTTCCTACAGGAGTATAGTTTGAGGCTTTTGTTATTTACAATGTTTATTACTGTTATGTCAGCCTGTTCTTAAACTGATGCTCTATGTAGATGGTCTAGATATTTGTTTTACTGACATACATGCGCAGATAAAAAAGAAACTCCTCAACTGACTATTGAAAAAACAACTGATTCTTCAAAAAAAAAAAAAAAAACTGCGTTTTGGTCCACAAAATGCTCTTCCATTATGTCTCCAGACATGTGCCCCCCTCCCAATGATCTCACTGTAGAGGGCCTTCTTTTCAGATACCTGGATATCTGAATGGGTTCAAAACTTATATTCACTAATAGTGTTATCCGGACAGACAATATAACTGAATGTATGCTAAAAGCACATATTAAAAGGTTTTGGATGTTCTCAGTTGGGAAGCAAGACTTTCCATTGGTAAGGGTATATATTCATTCCATCATTCCTACTCAGGCTTCTACATACTGCCATTTCTACAAATAAATGCAAAGACTCCACTTCTAGGGAGTACTGTTGCATCTCCTTGCTTGCCAGTCTCCTTACAATTCATAATCCCTTAAGTCCTCCTTGTTAACTTGCTCTGCAAAGTCCACTCCTTCCCTAAGAAATTTACTTCATCTTAAAACATTTATGATCATATCATCACGTCACCTATTCTGACCATCTTATTTCAATTAAAATAGTCCTGAGACCTCCCTTGTATACAAATGTCATTTGGTGTCCTTACTTGAACTCAGAATATAAAATTATTATTCCTCTTCTTGTATGTGAGCAACCAACTTTGCTTTCCTTTGAATTCTCAAGTCTTTTCTTTGTACTGACTCTTAATGATAAAGTTACTTGGTGATACAACATTTTACTGCATTTCCAACTGATCTTTCTTCTCAGTAATTTTTTCAAAATGTTTACTCATTTACATGATGTGTTTTGTAAATGTTATTGCAATCTCTTATTGTTGTAATTGTTGATACTCTTATAATTAGTCTTGTCTGAAAAAGGACCACTTAGTCCACTGACTAACTTGTACAATAAATATATTTAAAACTATTAAGGAAATTGAGGAGTCTGAGAATGAACATGCCACTGTTTCCTGAATCATAATGTAACGGCAAACTTACAAGGGTTAAATTAAAGTAAAAGTATATGATTCAGTGTGCATTGTGTGTGTTCATTTGGTAGCATGGACAGGTGCATATCTCTTAAATGCCCAATTTTTTGCTTCACATTTTTGGTGTGTTCCTCAAAAAAGTGTTTTTTTGGAAAATCACTGAGGACTGAATTCACTAAATAATGACATGCATTTGAGTTTCAGATTTCGTATCTTTCAGAAAATACCTGCTAATATAATTTCTTTTACTTTAACAACTTCATAAGTTTAAAAGAGTAATATTTAATATATGTCCATTTTTGGCCTTTTGTCCCAGCGATGTTTCAGGCTTTGTGCAGATTTCTTGCACTAAGAGTTTGAGATGTACCGACAGGTGTGTTAACTTGCACTCTTTTTCTAACTAACTTCATCTTAAAAAAACAACAATTTATACATAATATGTTAAAAAGTAATTGAGCTACCCCATAATGAAAAGGCTGATGATTTTTCCAAGGCCCACAAAATGAAAAATCATAAAAGAGCAATCAGAAGATTTTGTTGAAATATTAGATAACTATAAGCAAATTATAGGCTCATTACTATGTACACATGAACCTGATTCAGTTTCATCTGTAATTTGCATGAAAGGATATAAACCAAAAATTGCAGTCTACTCTAAATCTTAGACCTGTGAGTTTTCTGCACTTTGTCTCTACCAATATTTTAGAAATTTAGCCAGTTTAAATTAGGTCAGTAATTGTTTTAGTTCAGAAAATAGATAAAAACTAAATGTAGTTAAGATGTTTTAATTCCTTATATTCTTTTTGTTCAAATGGATTATTTTTTCTATGTGCAGTTTGATATCTCTCTGTATATTTATCAACTGTATTTAGAGTCATTCTTTTCTAAGTAAAGTTCTTATTTATTGTCTTTTAAAATGTCTTTGGCTTGTCTATTTATATATTTATTACTTGATAAGAGGACAGTTTCTGCTAAATAGTGACAAGTTTCTAGTATCCCTTTCTGACCAGATTACTCCGCTACACATAGAGAAAGTGGTGAGAAAAAAGTCAGGGGAGCTAAGCCAAAGACTTTACTCACTAGGCTATTCATTGTGGAGCTTACCTATGAGTGTGGAGAATGTAGTGCCACACTCAGCGTAGGTGTACATATTTCTTGCTTGCTCTTTAGGCCAAGCTGCACTTAGTAAATTGTTTAGCAGTAAATGGTTGTATGCCTCATTTATATTTTAATCTTTTTTGTGCCAGTGATGTGACTCAAGAAACCATTCCCCTAGTTACCATAAGATTTAAAAGTTTTCAATTAAAAATCTTAAATTTAGTCGTGGTCAGTAGAGTGGATCAAAACACCATATCCCTCTGTCCATTGTCCCTACTTTCACATTAGTTAGCAGTGGTGGAACTCACAACCCCCATGTATCTACTACCATTATTTCCACTTTACAGAACCATATGGGAAAGTTCAGTCACACAGGGTATCTAGTATAAAAAGGAATGCAGGTATTGTAATGTAGCAAGTAGATGACGTGCACCTTGTAAAACATGCAAGACACTAGTTCATAAAAATTGCAATTGGACATACTTAATGGTATAATTTTAAAAGGTCAAGTACATGAATGCTGACCCTGATTACAACCTAGATGACCTGAGCTTAATTAGCTGCTTGAATACTTAACGCAGGCAGGGAGGATGTGTACGCTTATCCTGGGGAAGATGTGTACGCTTATCCTGGGGAAGAAGCATACTATTTGTCTCTCTGCTAGAGCTCTGGCAAAGGCCAGAAACTGGAGAGAAAACACTGCACTGTGCAAGAGAAGGATAGAGCAGTCATGGCCACCCTATCGTCCAGAGGGAAAGCATGCACATGGGCTACTCCCCGTTGTTGACCCAGCCTGATGCTGATGTCAGCATGCAGAAGAGGGACTTAGGGTTAAGAAAACCCTTGCCCTTGAAGATGATGGCACTACTTCCTGGATGTTCAATATTTCTCTGTAGGCTGAGAGCAAGTCAACAAATGTGAAGATGAAACTTCAGACCCAGAGGAATGAATGGGTCAGTAGAACAACAGAAGATAGACTTGATGGGTAAAAATACCATATAATTCTCAGAATTCTAGACACTGATTATGATATATCCATAATAATAATAACCTAATCAGAGTCTTGATGTAGTATAACTGTTTTAAGTGGACTTTTTAAAGCAATGAAGGCCAGAGATGACTGTTGTCATGCCAGTTGCCATGACAACAGATGCACTCTTCTGTGACAGCTATGTTCATGTCTGTGACAATTTTATGTTGACAATAGAAGAGCATAAGGAAGTCCTTTGATTCATGGTTACCAAAATGAAATGGACTCAAGTGAGTCTGAAATCCATTTTTGAGAGATATTTCTGCTTTACTGGTTGGCAACAGTGTAATGCCAAAACACTACTGTAACCATGGTACTTCACAAAACTGCAGAGTATACTTTTTCTGTGAAACAGGATCTCAAAAAATCACCTTCTTTGTACATTAGCAATAGATTCTACCTGCAGTTGGGAATCAGTCATGTGGAGTTTGCTATGGATCATAATTCCTACTTTCACCTTTCTGATCTTGAGTAGGACGTTTCTTGTTTCTTCTTGTCTGACTTCAGAGGTAACTAACTGCTGTAACATTACTATTAAGCTGCATAGTATCACCTCAGCTGTCCCATGACAGGCCATGTGACACTCATCTAGTCTATAAAAATCAAACTCATCTTATTTTAATAATAAACAATAGTTTCTGATATTACATCACGTCTGTGCGCTTCTCTGTTGTTACTATGGTATTAGGTTTCCATACTCCTCTGTGAAGTACTGTAATTTTTATTTCTGCCTGTGTTGTTCCTTCTTTTGCAACAGAACTTTAAAGATATGCTTTAATTAAGTGAAAATGTTCCTTAATTTAGGTTGAGATAAATACATTTTAGTCAATAACTGAGAAGTATATTTGCACTGAAGTTTAATTTAGAACTTTTCCTAGCAGTTGATCAGAGTGAGATCACTGAAAGATCACATGGTATCTGACTTTACCAAATACTTACAAATACCACAGTGAGTTCAAATTCTTATTTCAGACTCGATTCCAATCTTGCATAGTACAGATATCAAAGATGCTGATCTTTGTGTATACCTGTGAAATTGCTTTGTGTACTTGACTATCCCAGTGGCTTCCCTACCTTCACTTAATTGGACTACTCGCTCCTACTTGAGAACTAGGAATGGGCCACTCAAGAGAGCTTATCACATCCTCTCCATCCCAGATGACACTAAGCACTTAGCCAGGTGGAGAACCTGCCTCACATTTGTTCACTGTCCTTGAGCTCTCCTGTGAGATTTTCTTGCAACTGACATTGGTATCACCAGCCATGCCATATGAGCAATGTTTGAACTTTGCTGTCAAATAGATTCATTAAGTAGGCCATGGTTTGATTTCCTCTACCTCTACTGTGTGACTCTAGGTGGGTCAATCATTCAGTATTTGTCACCCTAAATAAGCTTCTGCCTAAAACTTATCTCACAAAGAGTCATGCAGCCCCATGAGGATGGGGAACCTTAAATTTGCTGCCAGGGTAAAATGAGTCAGGGCTCCAACATCCAAATACCCACTATCCTGATACTACCCCATCCCGTATGTGGACAATTAAGATACAATATTGTCATATTCTGGGTATTATTAAGCAATAGCCTAATAGTCTGGCATTTACTTATACTGTGTATGTAAGGAAAAAAAGAGACTCTTATTGCTTTTACTCAAACTATTTCTTTCTCATATTTTCTTCACTTCTTCTAGACTTGCTATTCCTATTATTTATATCCTCCTGTTTTTCTTTAGTGGGAATGCATTCCTTTCTTATTTCTCCTTGTACAAGTCAGTTATTAAACCACTTTCAGTTCTGAGCTAGTATTTGTGCAGAGTCAATTTTGACTCAGTGCAATCAACTCTCTCTTGTGTGCATTTTTATTCTGCTATAAAAGTCTCCGCTCCCCTACCCTAACCCCAATTCCCACACATTCCTATTACTCTACATTTATACTTCCCTAGCACCACCCACATATTCTGCAAACAAATACCATCAGTTCCCTCCAAAAGAAAAAAAAAACAGTAGAATTGCTTCCAATACTAACACCCACTCTTGTTTTACCACCCAAGACTCTCCCTGAAACTGTCTTAATCCTTGCCCCCATAACTATCAAATTACATCTGTACAACCGAACCAGTACTCTCCTGACATTTTCTAATCCTAATTTACAACAAAGTTAAATAAGATGCTCCTAACTCAGATTATTTTACTATTCCTTCTCACTCTAGTAGCCTTTATCACCAATTATCAAATCCACCTCTTTCACATACTTAGCAGTGCTCACAAAGAATATCAGCATCTACCCAGCTTGGCTTTCTCCATAACACACTATCTTGACAAAATATATCCGATTTCTTTATCTATAAATATCTCAAAACTAAGTATCCAAATTTACAATCAAACACCAAACTAAGATCAATATATAACTGTCAACATTCATCCCTCTATAAAATATTAATTTAAAAAATTAGCGGGAGTATTAGGGTAGATGGGATTAGGAGTAAGTATATTAGAGGGTTAACCCAGGTTGGACAGTTTGTAAACAAAGCCAGAGAGACGAGATTGCGTTGGTTTGGACATGTGCTGAGGAGCGATGCTGGGTATATTGGGAAAAGGATGCTAAGGATGAAGCTGCCTGGTAAGAGGAAAAGAGGAAGGCCTAAGATAAGGTTTATGGATGTGGTGAGAGAGGACATGCAGGCGGTTGTTGTGAAAGAGCATGATGCAGAGGACAGGAAGAAATGGAAACAGATGATCAGCTGTGGTGACCCCTAATGAGAACAGCCAAAAGAAAAAGAAGATGATTCAACCCAACCGAAGCCCCAGTGTTCAAAAAACCATCACTTCCAACCCCAAAATAAGGTAGTCTCCTAATACGTCTTAGCAGAAAAACAGAACCCAAACTCACTTTACTAAATATGAACATAAGAAGTATATACAATAAAATCCATGCCATGCATGCCCACCTTGCCACATAAACTCCTGATGTAGTCATAGCTACTGAAACCTGGTTAAAAAAATAAATAAAAAAAGGATAATGAGATCACCGCTTGGATACGGTATACTTCGGCATAACAGACAAACAGCGTAAAGGTGGTGTAGCAATCTTCTATAAAAACTCCCTAATATCACCTTACTTCCACAGGAAATACCAGCTTTTAACAATACTGAACTTTTATAACACTCCTAAAAATCTACAATAGGAAAAATTTATGTTTAACAGCAATTTATATACCACCAGGGAATAACACGGATACTGATGAAAGCAATCCTGTATTGGATATCCCAATAAATTAACCATGAAACTATAATACTTGGAGACTTGCATATAGACTGGCAACACATAAATTCCACTTCCCCTACTGAATCCATAAAAACTTGCATTACCTCTGTTCTTGGTATAGTACTAGTCATCATATCCCCTCTCTAGGTGTTCCTACCTCACCTCCCCCTGAAAGGCTTGTAAAAGCATATAGTGTCATTTTGGGAATAACAAGTACAGAAGACTTTCCCCCACCACGGAACTTGTTTTAATAAGGTCACTATCCACTAAAATACCTTGCCTCCTCTAAACCTAACAAACTGAGTCCAAAAATGCACTGGTGAATGTCCCCATAATTCCCACTTATAATCTGTTTATGCTGATAAGCCTTAGGTTGGAAGGGTTAGACTTTCCTGTAGCCTTCTTTCTTCCCCAATTTAAGTTAAAAACAGTGTGCTTTCTACTATTCAATTAGATGAGCGTAGTGTGCTCTGCACTTCCAAACAGTGCATTTCTCAATAAACTAAGTGAAACAAGCGTGCTACAAAAGGTAATTGGAAAATGGGCTCTCTGGATTGTAAATTGAGAAGCAGGCAGGGAACTGTGCAGTTTTTAACAGAAGGGCCTAGGAACAGAGTATTGGGCATATAAAAAGAAACAAAAAAAGCATGCTTGTAACTCATTTAACAGTAGGACTTAGGAACAGAGTATTGGGCATATAGAAAGAAACAAAAAAGCATGCTTGTAACTCATTTAACAGTAGGGATTAGGAACAGAGTATTGGGTATATAAAAAGAAACAAAAAAGCGTGCTTGTAACTCATACCTGCACATGCTGCTTCTAGGCATCTGCTTTTACTGGTTTAGCCCTGCTTCGCTGGCTCCGCACCCCACCCTGCCCCCATATCCCACCTGCCCACGGTAGTACTACGTTTATAGTACCACTGGCACACCCCCTTAATTAGCTAACCAACAACACGTGCTCCTAGAACGCAGCAAACTCCTAGCACAATAATACACCCTCTTTCCACCCCACTATCCATATTAACCCACCCATAGCTATTCTATTCTCTCTAATCTTTTATCCACCACATAGACTCAATACAGACCCTACCCTAGTAATTTACTATGACTACAGCTAAAACACTAATGCTGCTACCCTTACTACCCATGCTATTCTTTCCTTATCACCTAAGCTCCTGTGAATATATATAGGATCTTGAAATCCAATACCCAAACTCTCATACAGACACCAACCCAGCATTTAATAAGTTTATCCACCACATAACCACTCCCTCTCCTAATTCCTCACCCTTCAGTTACCATCAACCGATTAAATACTGCTACATTAGCTTAAAAACCAAAAGCTATGAAAAAATCATAAACAAAATTTTAAGACTCATAAGCAACTTAAAAATTAATCTTATGAAGGATGGAGACATCCACCCCAACCCTGGCCCATCCACAAGAGTAGATCCAAGCACACCATCTAACAACCCAATGTGTGCTACACAGATGGATAGACTTTCATATTCATTTCTGATCTGTCATATTAACATCAGAAGCCTAAACAACAAGATCCATAGCCTACATGGACTCCTAGCTGTTCATTCCCATGATATCCTCTGCCTCACAGAAACCTGGCTAAAATAATAACCAAAGATGATGAAATAACCGCCCCACAGTACAACATCCTTAGACTGGACTGGATCTCCAGGAAAGGTGGCGGGGTAGCTGTACTATACAAGTCTACCCTAACAATAACAATTGACACCCAACAGCCACCCCAGTTTGGCAATGCAGAAATTATCATCACCAAACTAATAATAAACAAAAATAAATGCAGATACATTGTTTGCATTTATATTCCACCTGGCAAGAATGATAATACTCTAGAAAATATCTTACATTGGCTAACTTCTAACTATCCCCAGGAAACCATTGTCTTGGGGGACTTTAACATTGATTGGAACACCTGTTCCTCTGAAACTCCCTCCACCCATTTAAACCTCCATGGGTTTACTCAGATCATTGCCACCCCCACCAGATTTAGCAAAAATAGAGTCAAAGATAGTATCCTTGATTGGATACTTATTAACACCCACCTTCAAAAGTACAAATCAGGTACATTACCCAATGATCCAAGTGATCACTGCCTTACCTATATTATTAGGCTCAAAGCCGACATTCCTAACCAGCCAACTACAAAACTATAAGAAACATCAGGAACTTTAACCTTGACAACTTCCAAAATGAACTCAAAGCATGTAATTGGAATGTCTTCAAATGACTCCCATTACAAGAAGCAGTTGAGTACTTCAATACCAGATTTCTGGCTATCCTTAACCACCATGCTCCTACTGGTACCATCTGTTTAAAAGCCACAGTTGCACCGTGGCTATCTAAAGAAACAATGCCTGGGCCAGGTGGCATGTTACCAAAGCCCTTGTGGACCAAGTAAGATACCGGCAGCTAAGGAATCAGACCAAAAAATCTGTCATTCTAGACGATAAAAAACACTACACCCTCCTAGAACAAAAATATCAGCTAGAACCTCAAAAGTTCTGGGCTGGTATTAACAATCTTCTCCACTCAGGCCTTACCGCCACTCCTACCCCACCAGCTGCCCTTGATAAATCCCCTGTAGAAATTGCAAACAGCTTCAACTCCTTCTTTACTGAAACTATCCAGTCTCTAGCTACCCATCTCACTCCATTCGACACAAACAGCTCTGGCACGTCTAGCTCTAATCTACCCAGCACCCAACCCACCTTTACCTTTCAAACCATCCCTACCAACCTGATCTGGACCTTACTCAAAAAGCTAAAACCTACTAAACTAGCTGCCGACCACCTCCCAGCTGAATATCTTCAAAAATCAGCTGATGCCATAGCACTTCCCATTTTTATTCTGATCAACAGATCCATCTCAGCAATACGGAAAATATCCCGTTATACCTCTCCATAAAGGAGGAAGTTCCACAGAAATATATAACTTTAGACCTGTAGCTATTGTTTCACCACTAGCTAAAATCATGGAAAGATGCATACACAAACAAATCATGCACTTTCTTATTCAAAACGGAAAGCTTGCCGACTCTCAGGATGGCTTTAGACCACTCCACAGTACCACCATGACTCTTCTGTCTTTCTCTAATGTCATCAATCTTCATCGTAACAACAACAGACTATCTTCAGCACTCTTCCTAGATCTCTCAAAAGCTTTCTATATGGTCAACCATCAGCTACTGCTCAATACCCTACAAACCATCGGTTTAGACCAACACGCAATACAATGGTTTCACTGCTACCTAAACGGTAGACATTAGACTGTCTTATGGTAGAGCAAGCTGTCATCCTAACTTCCTCTAACCCTAGGTGTCCCACCAAGGTCCATACTAGGTCCCCTTCTTTTCTCTATCTTTATCAATGATCTGCACACCACCCTCCCAGGAGCCACCTGCATCCAATATGCAGATTACTCAATGCTAATATGCTCCGCGTCCTCTCCTACACTTCTAACCCTCACCCAGACCGCTTTCAGCACAGTAGAAACATGGCTAGCTAATCGCCGCCTGCTTCTAAATCCTAACAAAACCAAGCTACTACTTTTCTCCCCTAACCATAGAATTTCTCCTCCTTCCTTCAACATCAAGTCTAGCAATGACACCATTATCTCCCCTGATGACCATACAAAGCTTCTAGGCATAATTATAGACAACAACCTTAAATTTGATAAACATGTAAATCACACTATTAAGTCCGTCAACAAAAACTTGGCTCCCTGTACAGATCCAAACCTTTCCCTCACCCCCCTAGCTAGGGCAGCTATAGCAAGATCACACCTCCTCTCTACCCTTATGTATACCTCCCCTCTACTCACCAACCTATCCAAAACCGATCTCAACAAATTATCAGGATGTTACAATCATATAGCCAGATTTGCTACAGGCATGGCTTTTAGGACCCATAATTGTCAGAACCTCAAAGCACTGGGATGGCTAGAGTATCCTACCCTTCTACAGTTTAACCAGCTTATAGTAGTGCATTAAATACTCCATCAACCTGATAACACTCCTGCTCTCAAAAATATTCTCACCCCTCATAGTGCCCTCAGGCCATTACGCTCAACTGATAAACTACTGATAGTGACCCAAAAATCCAACAACTCTGCAGGGGATGCTATATTTGCCAACTCAACCAGTAAAATCTGGAATCTACTCCCTACTACCATTACCAAGGAAACCTCACTACCTCTATTTAAAAGTGACTCAAAAAATACCTCACATTTCATTGGCTGTGCTCTTGTTCTAAACCTGACTAACAAATTCACTATACATGTCTTGCTACCCAGCCTGCTGTTTAGCCAAGTATCTATGTCTCATAGCATTTGAATGTCTAAGCATTGTGAATTATGAAATTTGATTGTATTTTATCTTCACATTTTCTGATATGTCTCTGCCAATCAGATGCAAGTCTGCACATTGTGTATATTGATATCTACCTGTATTCTTTGTCTATACTTTTCTAAACATGTCTGCCTGATTTTATCACTCAGTGATGTATGTACTGTCTCTTTTTTGGTATGTGGAGCTTTTCTCCGCGGGCTTCCACTGAAAATGGACATATACCCAGTCGGACTATCCCAGTCAACAAATGTAAAATAAATAAATAAATAAATTGTTCAACTTCAGACAATTGATAACCACACCTACTGGAATCAAAACTTCAGGGAAACCCAATATTACACTGGATCCTTACAAACAAAAACAGGCAAACTGTCAAAAGTAGGCTGCCTGTCTGATGGCATAAGTGACACACATACCAACATATGCTATTAGAACTCACCATAACCTAGATGAACATAATCAAATATGAAATACAACCAATTTCAGCAAAGATATTTTCAGTGAAACACTAAAACAATATAACTGGAATGTACATTGAACAATGCCACTAGATACTGCTGTAGAACACTTTAATAATGTATTCTTAAAGAATTTGAACAATCTAGCATCAGTACGTAATAAAAGAGCAAAGTCAAACCCAGCACCATGGCTGACAAAGGAAACAAAAAAATCATGACAATAAGGAATAAAGCCTGGAAAACTGGTATAAAAATAGAACTTCCAGCAATTTAGACATCTTCGAAACCTTAAACTCCATGTCAAACAGGATAACCAAAGATACTATACCAGCCTACAAGACAAACATAAAAACAACCCAAACTATTTTGGTCATCGTTAAATAAACTACTCCACCCTGGTAAGACCACAACACCCTCTCCAAAAACAGACAGTATGACAGGCTCTATCCCCACACAGTTTACTTTATACAACCAACATTATCTCTCTTAGACACTAATACACCTGTTCCTCTCTCTACCCCTCTCCAATCAAAACCACCCACAGCTCTTTAATTTAAGTCCAGTGACTACCTTGCTCATAAGGAAATTGATTCATAAAATAAAAACTGCTTCTGTAGCTCTACCCAACTACCATCAGACTACCTAAAAATGACCTCGGAAGTCATTGCCTTCCCTGTGTCCATACTAATTAATAGGACATATTTTTCTGCTATAAACCTATCACTGTGGAGAAAATCCTACATCACACCACTTCAAAAAGGCAGCACAAACAGAGTTCAACTACAGACTAATAGCGATCCCCCCCTCCAAAATATTAGAGAAATGCATCCATATGCAGTCGATGTAATAGCTAACCTCAAATAATCTGTTTTCAGAAACACAACATGGCTTTAGGCCCCAGCACAGCACCCCTACTGCTCTACTATATTTTACCAATATAACAAATTGAACACAGGATACAATAGAGGCAAATGTAGCTTTGCTTTCTTTCACTTTAATTGAACTTCTTCAGAAACAAAACATGTGCCCTCCCCAACACATGTCTTATAAATCCTTCAACAGGATATGATGTCATGAAGTTTCCATTAATAATACATATATACTTAATACAAAAATGTGTAAAAAATATGTATAAAAAAATATATCTATAAGAAAATGTGTGTATATACACACATATATAAACGTATATACATTGCAATGTACTATCTTAAAATTTGCAAGATGACTTTTTAACAATATTAATAATAATATCTAACAATATTCTACAAGCTTATATAAGTTGTAAAACATGATAATACTATGATGCTGACAGTTATCATAATGTTTTTGAAACTTGAAAACATATATTCAGCACTAAGTAAACTAATATAAACTTGTTTATAAAAATAAATAACTTGAATACAAGTAATGCACGTAAATATATATACACACACACACATACACACATCATTATCACTTATGTTTCTATTTGTTCAAGTTATTTTACCTATAGACCAAAAAACATTTTATATTTTTTTATACATATTTTTTATACATTTTTGTATTAAGTATATATGCATTATTAATGGAAACTTCATGACATCATATCCTGTTGAAGGATTTATAAGACATGTGTTGGGGAGGGCACATGTTTTGTTTCTGAAGAAGTTCACGTTTTTTAATTAAAGTGAAAGAAAGCGCTAAAGCTACATTTGCCTCTATTGTATCCTGTGTTCACCTTGCTGTGTGGAATTTGTTATTTCGAGTTTGCGGCTTGTCCGTTTAGTCTGTTCGTTTTATATTTTACCAACATAACAAACCAAAATACAAACGATGGTCTGCTTGTGTCCGCCATGTTCTTAGACTTCTCAGAGGCATTTGATACCGTCTCACACCAGTGACTGCTCATTCGACTCTCCTTCATAGGAATTTCACAATACTCCTTGTTGTGGTTCCTTAGTTGCCTATCTGGAAGGCAACAAGTCATTAAATGGCAACAAACCTAGTCATCCTTTCAACCAGTTACTACAGGTGTCCCTCAGGGCTCTATTCTGGGTCATCTTCTATTTAATAAATTTATTAATGACTTCCACACCTCCACTCACCATGCTAGTTTAGTACAGTATGCAGGCAACTCCACATTAATATGTGCGGCCTCAACAATAAATAAGCTCCAACACATTACCCAGAAATCTTTCTCCTCTGTAGAAACCTTACTTAAAGAATCAAACCTCCTACTTGTCCCCAAGGAAACTAAGTTAATGCTTTTTACCTCAAACGTTTCCAAAATGAAAAGCAATTTTTTACCATAAAGTTAGCAAATAATACTATCATTGAAACTGTAACTCACAGTAAACTTCTAGGTGTTACAGTACATGACAGTCTCAAATATGACCAGCATATACTGCACACCATTAAATCTGCACACCACAAACTAGGCTCCTTTTACAGGATTAATGGAGCCCTTACAGAAACTGCAAGAATAACGGTAACCACAACCTTCTTACTGCCATCTCTCTCATACTCTGCTCCTCTCCTAACAAACTTAAACTATACTTACAGAAAGAAACTTGCCTCCTGCTACAATAAAATAGCTAAATTTGGCACCAATCTCCCTCATAGGACCAACAATTGTCATAGCTTAAAGTAATTAAACTGATTTGAACAGCTACCTAACATATTCACAACTTACTTACCACAGCAAACAAACTCAATCATCATCCAGAAAAATGCCCTGCACTACATAACTTATTACTGACCCACTGTCCAGCAAGGGACCTCTGCTATATTAACAAATTCTTATTACTTTCAAATGAGTCAAATAATGTTTCAGGAGACTTGCTCTACTCCCAATATGTTGCTAAACTCTGGAATAGTATCCCCACACAGATAAAACTCTCCGACAATCTCAATAGTTTTAAACCACTGCTTAAACATCTTAACCAATCCTGGCCCTGCACGAGCTCATCTTAAGATTGAGACTGTGTTTACTGAATGATGCTCTCTGTAAAGAGAAAGCAATGAACCTTTCACTGAAATGACAAAACAATTTTTATATATAACTACTGCCTGTACAATCCACTAAGCTGCGTCTGGTGTGAGCTTTCTCTTTAGTAACTTACACCTCTGTAAAATCTTAGACTGTATAAATGTAACTACTGTTTGTGTATAAATGTATATCGAAATATAACTACAGTGTGTTTAACTGGAACTTAGTATAATGCAATGTAAGCAAATGGAGCTTTTCTCCATGGGCCACCGCTGAAAATGGGTTTTACCCAGTTGGACTTTCCTGGTAAAGAAACATAAATAAGGATAACAAAAATAATAATAATAATGATTATTGGCTAGGCTTGTAAAGACTCTTGTGCCATTAGCCTACTAATCACCTAGGAGACTATGAAATGAAAATTAGGTTTATGTTTCAAGATGGGGAAGAACACTACCTGTAGATCTCCCTATTACGTATCTGATTTTTGTATTGGGTTTGTGATGCTATTTTAAGGCTTTTGTGTTTTAAAAATATGTCTTGGGTATGTTTTTGCTGATATGTAAATGTAGTACAAGTGAGACACTAAAACTAGTGTGGTAGCTTCATTCTATGCTTGCATATTTTTCATTGCTTGCTGTTTGATTAGGAATTACCTTTTTTCTTTGTGAAGGTGATTTGAATAATATGACTGACATCATACTGAGGTCCACACTAAGCAGCAGTTTTCATTCCACGAACATGATTTTTTCCGTAGTGCATAAATGATTAATATTGCTCAGTGACTTATTTGGGGAATGGTAGGCTGCAAATGTCTGAGGAGCACAACACAATTACGCCTGCTTCCTGTTGTAAGAAAACTTAAAAGAATAGAGAACAAAATCATGCTGCAATAAGTTCATAGGTAGATACTAGGCTATTGGCCCTAGGGCCTGTATACGCCTAGCCAAAAAGGTACCCTGGTTTTCACCACCCAAGAAAATTATTTTCCTGTGCCCCTGTCAGGCAGAGCCACAGAAGTGATCCCTGGGGTGAATTTCCTATTTCCTATCCAATCATCAAGATTTTTCTTGAGTGCTAATGAGGAGCTCTGTTTGACATAGGTAGGTAGTCTGTTCCAGAGTATGGGAAGTCTCTGGGACAGGAATCTATGCCTCCAGCATGTTCTGTTTATTGTGGTGACAAGGTTTAGGTCCCTAGAGCATGTAGCTTAGAGGGATTGGGATTTTTTAAGTGGAGCATGTCCAACAGCTCTGGGTTTCACATAGCTTTGTAAGTTAGGCAGAGATCGCCTCTGAGTAGGCGATATGCGTTGGAGTAAAGCTGAAGTTTTTTGAGATGATCTGTGTAGGGCATCTGTTTGAGGCCATAATCCTCTTTGTGAGGTATTTCTGCAGCCTTTCCAGTTGTAGATGTCTTGTGAGGTACATACCAAAAGGGGCATTGTACTCTATAATGAGTCTGAGTGATGAATAAAGGGGAACAATGACATCTTTTTTTCTGGATGAGAACCTTTTGTGACGAGGTGTGCCACGTAGAAGGATTTCCTGACCACTGTGCCAATGTGATTATCAAAGGAGAGACTACTGTCCACCTGTGTCCCAAGGTCTCTTGTCACACTTTTGGTGTTAAGTAGACTACAGTCTATGTGGTAGTTCATGGGTACAGAGTTTTTACCAAAGGGGATGACCGTGCACTTTTTGGCATTGAGCTTGAAGCCATGGCTTTGACACCAGGCATCTGTCTCAGTGAGGCCCTTTTGTAGGATGTCCACATCGTTATGAGTTTTGATTATGGCTCCTAGTTTGCAGTCATCTGTGAACTTAGTTAGCCAAAGACCTTCTGTGTTAGCCTGTACTTCATATAAGTAGATACCAAACAGGAAAGGATCCAGGACTGAACCCCATGGTACTCCACTTGTCACTGGTCTGAAGTTTGATTTGGAGTCTGCTACTTTTACCGTGTGGGTTCTGTCAGTAAGCCAGTTGGCAACCCATCTTGTGACATAGGGATTAATATCTAGTTTAGTGAGTTTATCTATAATTCCAGAGTGGGGGATGGTGTTGAACGCCTTGGCAAGATCTAGATAGGCTGTGTGAACCACCTTATCCTCATCTATGATTTTGCTGACTGCTTCAGAGAAGTCTATCAGGTTTAGAAGACATTATCTGCCTTTTACAAACCTGAACTGTGTGGGGTCCAGAGTTTGGAGATCTCCAATGTCTTTGTTTATGAGTTCCATGATTATATGTTCCATGGCCTTGCAGACCAGGCTTGTTAGGCTAATGGGACAGTAGTTCTCTGGGTCTGTTGTGGCTCCCCCTTTGTGGAGTGGGATAATCGTCGCAGTGCACCATTCAATGGGCACAAAGCCTGAGGTGAGGCTATGACTGAACATGGTACTTAGGTGGGGTGCCACTTCATTCTGTAGTTTGTGTAGAAGGCAGCCTGGGATGTTGTCAGGTCCCATGGATGCTGTGTTCTTGGCTTTGGAGAGTGAGGTTTTTACCTGTGCAGCCATGATTACAGGAACTTTGCATTCTTCTGGTATATAGATGGGCCCTTTAGAAGGGGTGAGAAGGGGGTAAAGTTAGCACTGAACCTATCTGCCAAGATGTTGGCAATATCAGTTGGTTCTGTATATTTAGTTCCATTGTGCTGTAACTCAGAACAGATCTGAGTGTTGCCATTGAGATTCTTGACATAGCTATAGAATGCTTTGTGGTTGTCTTTAGAATCAGTGGCGATTTTGTTTTCATAACTAGCTTTGGAGGATTTTATGAGGGATCTCAACTTCTTACTGAGGCTGACCAGGGAGTTCTTCCAATCATGGGATTTTACTCTTTTTTGCAATAGTTTCTTTCTTCTGTTGTAGAGTTTGTATACTGCAGAAGACCACCAGATTGGCTTCCTTTTTTGGAGGATAGCATCTTGGTTCTGTTAGGGATATCACAATCCATGCACTTGTGTAAGTGCTTATAAAGTGCATTTGTGTAGGATTCAGCAGTCATACCTCTATTGTCCATCTGCATGGGTGTCGTGAAATTTGCCACTTCTGTCTTAAGAAGCATGAAGTTGACTTTGGAGAAATATTTTATGGTTGTTTCCCTAATGGGGGGTGGGGACGGGATGTGGATTTCTAGGGTGATTAGCTTGTGGTCAGATCTGACCAACGAGGAATTGACCTCTGGTGTGGAACACCGGTCACCCATGTTGGTGATGACCAGGTCTAGGATATTGCTGCTCTTGGTGGGGGTGTGGATAAGTTGATCCAAGATGCTGGAATTTATGAATGCCAGAAAACTTTGAGCAAAAGTGTTGGTACATGAGGAGTTTTCCCAGTTAATAGTGGGTAGTTGAAATCACCCATTATTAGGGTGTTGGGTTGTACCCTAATATTTTCCAGTGTATCAAGAAAAGAGGAGTGGAAATCCTGGGGCATGGTGGGGGGTCTGTAGCAAGCTACAATCTGGATTGTGGTCTTGCCCAGAGTTCGTTGAACTTGGATAATCTTGGATGCATTATGCTGAGCAACTAGCTTGGAGGTGTGGGTATCCTTAATGAATATGGACACGCCTCCGCCTTTAGTGTTTTGGTCCAGGTTAGGTGGCCGAAAGGTGTGGTATGAATTATAGCCTGGTAATGCAGGGGTGCTCTCTGGAGCTTTGAACCAGGTCTCTGTCACTGCACAGATGTTGATGTTCTCCATTTTAAGGAGTGCCTCGAGTGAGTGCATTTTGAGGTTTAGACTTCAAGCATTGAGCAGCATTACCCTCAGATTTTGCTTGCTTGTACCTGTTAGGGTGGTGAATTTATCATTTGAACCTTGCCTAAAATAAAAAGGCACTATAGGGGTGGCAAGTATCCGGAATCCCAAGGGCGAAAGGTGAAGGCCATCTCTGGCAAAGCATTGTGGTCTGTCGATCATGTCATCCCAGGCAAACAATTACTGGATTCCCTTAGAATGACACCAGAAACTTAGCCAATATAGCAGCATTTTCAAAATTAGAAGCCATGGTTACTATTCATTTTAATGAAATGAAATTCAACAGAATTTCATCTCTGTGTGGGCATTGCTTCTATTTGAGAAATCAGTCTTGCTGTCTGAGATTTAGTGACTACGTGGACTTACCTACATACAAGCATTGTGCAATCTGGTTTGCTGTAGTACAAATAAGACGACTCTGTTCTCTGTAACCATTACTGTGGCCTTATTTATTTTTGGTCTCTTTTTGCATGTGTATAGTTCGTTTTCTATGAAAGTATTAGTAATAATGGAAAGTGAGAGTATTAGTAATAATGGAAAGTGAGAGTATTAGTAGTAATGGGAAGTCGCGTAAGTACCCACATGACAAACCTATGCTGGTATTCAGTGAGTAGTTAATCACACAGACTATCCCTGTGTGACATACCATGAAACTTTTACTAACCTAGAAATAAATAATGTACATACTCTTTTGTCACTTAGAGGCAACTGTTGGCCATTCATATTTTATTCAACTTTGTTTCTGATTGAGAACACTTGTACAATTTCTGTTCATTCAGAAAAAAATACTCCTACCTTCAGTTACATCCCCCACACATACTGTTTATGTTTGTCTCCATCAGATATTCACTTACAGCGGCACTATGACGTGCTCAATACTGTGTTGTCAGATTACCAGCTAGGCACACGAACAGATGTCTGACTTGCCTGTTCTCCACCCTACAGTCTGTCAGTCAGACAAAGATCTATAGTCATGCTAGGCCATCTCTTGAGTCAAATAATAATGTAGACCATTTTCCATTATAACTGTTGCAATTTAATGTACTAGAAACATTAATCACTGTGAATAAGTTTTATACTTCCCATCTGATGTAAGCTCACACTCATACATACAGATAGTGAGTTGTGTTCAAACCTCTACTCTATACTTTTCCATTAGGTACACCGGGCAGTAATCACTCTTTTAGTAACTTGTCACCACAATAATGAAGTGTTCTCTGTGAAAACCTGGAAAAGGTAATTTCTCACTTCAGTTTCTTGTGTTCTCAACAATCCATACTCATTAAAAAGTGTACTGAAGGGTGATGAATCTTCCTGTGCCAACCCACCTTCCTTACTTAAAACACTGAGAGGTTCCTCATGTCCTTCTACATAAAATGAACTGTCACTGTTCATCCTTATTTTTGAAGTTTTTTTTTTTTTTTAATTTTTGTGAGAGCGTCACAAATTCTATATCCTTAATGTTCCCATTCATAGTGCTGGAAGGGATTCACACAGCCTCTGCTCTTCTGTAAAGTAAATAAAGCCATCCTTATTTTCCAGTTTTCTTATGTTCTTCAGTGTTATATTGCTTTACATTTTGGTCCTTTGGTGGATATACCTTACCATCTCTCTGTAGTTTATACAACTTCAGGATTACCACCCCCCATGGATTAGAGATGTGTGTCCATTATTCATGGTCAGCAGAAAACTGAGAAAACTACTAGAACAGTTTATTACAAGATTTTTAAATCCAGTATAATTTAATGTACATTTCAACAAATTGTCACAATATAGCCATTTCTGAATAGTTTTGGGTTAAGCTTTATACATATTACCTATGGGCCTCCCCTCAGAATACTCTAGCACCGTCACTGTGGGACACTGCTTCTGAAGATAATTTCAACCTTACTGCACACAGAATTGAGTTTATCATTCAACAACCATGTTAAAAGGCATAAATGCAACATAAACTTTAGATCAAACTATGTATCTAATCTGACGGTTCTCAAATTCTTTAACAAACATAGATATTTTGCCTTCATCTACATCATCAACATTAAACTCCAATGCTTCCACTGCTGTGGGATCATATAATAGTCCCTAGATTCAGCACCTACTACACAGAACAGAAGGCATTCATACAAGCATGTTGAAATCAGGCCAGCCTAATTGTTGTTCTTTTGTATAGTTAAGACTATATGGCCAGTGTTGTCTAGACATGATATTATGCTTTCTACAGTAGCTCTACTAGGGATTATGTGTTCCTGATATTTTTACGCATAATGAAAGCAGACTACATATCCAGGTTTGTAGCATTATGCACCCCATTAAAATCTAATCCATTTAATCTAGTATTTACCTTTTTGAACATAATTCCTTTACAAATGCACATACGTGTATAAGTAAAATAGTTTTTTAAATTGAAAATGCATCCCAGGCTGTGTACTACATGAACTATAAAATGAATGGCACCTCACCTAAGTGTCATGTTTAATCATAGCCTCACCTCAGGCTTTGTGCCCACTGAGTGGTTCACAGCTACAGTTATCCCACTCCACAAGGGGGGATCCACCTTGGATCCCGGGAACTACCGCCCCATCAGTTTGACGAGTCTGATATGCAAGGCCAAGGAACATATTATCATGGAACTTATAGACAAAGACATTGTCAACCTTCAAACACTGGACCCCACCCAGTTTGGGTTTGTGAAGGGACAATCTTGTCTCCTGAACCTGATTGACTTCTTTGAATCAGTCTCCAGAGCCGTGGATGAGGGTAAGGAGGTCCACACAGCCTATGTGGACCTCACCAAGGCCTTTGACACCATCCCCCACTCTGGAATCATAGATTGACTTACTAAGCTGGGCATTAATCCCTACATCACTTGATGGGTTGCCAACAGGCTTACTGACAGAACCCACACTGTAAAGGCAGCTGACTCCAAATCCAGCTCCAGACAAGTGGAGTACCTCAGGGTTCAGTCCTGGGACCGCTCATGTTTGGCATCTACTTCTGTGAAGTACAGGCCAACACTAAGGGGCTCTGGCTAACAAATTTCACAGATGACTGCAAACTGGGAGCCATTATTGAATCCCCAAATGATGTGGATACTCTACAAATGGGCCTTACAGAAACAGATGCTTGGTGCAAGAGCCATGGGCTCAAGCTCAATGCCAAGAAATGTATAGTTTTCCCCTTTGGGAAAAAAACATGTACCCGTGAATTACCACATAGGTGGCAGTACACTAAACACAGGGACACATGTGGACAGTGGTCTCACCTTCGATAACCACATTGCCACAACAGTCAGAAAATCCTTCTATGTGGCACACCTCATCACTAAGCGCTTTTCATCCAGAAAAAAGGAGGTCATTGTCCCACTGTACTCATCCCTCATTAGACCCATTATAGAATACAACACCCCATTGATATGTACCTCTCGACATCTGCAACAACGGGAAAGGCCGCAGAAATACCTCACTAAAAAATCACAGGCCTAAAGCAGATGCCCTACGCTGACCGCCTTAAAGAACTTCAGCTATACTCTGTCACATATCGTCTACTCAGAGGCGATCTCTGCTTAACATACAAGGCCATGTCAAACCCAGAGCTGTTGGACATGCTACACTTAAAGAAATCCCAATCCCACAGAGCCACAGACTCCAGGGATCAAAACCTTGTCATCACAATAAACAAAACAAGCTGGAGGGATAGGTTCCTGACCCATAGACTCCCCAGACTCTGGAATAGACTGCCCATACATGTCAAGCAGAGCGCCTCTTTGGCCCTCTTCAAAAGGAACCTTGACGATTGTATGGGAGAAAGGAAATTCACCCCGGGGATCATGTCAGTCGCCCTGCTACACAAGGGTCCAGGGAAGTAAATAGTGTGGGAAGAAATAGTCAGGGAATTGTTATGGCTAGGCTTGTATAGGCCCTAGAGCCGATAGCCTAGTACCAAGTAATGAACCCACAGTGGTGTTATTTCAAAAATGCAAGCCATTCTTTGCTTAAATATTGCCAGTATTGATAATAGGTACTAAGTAGGTCAGTGCTGTTTATGTGCATTGTCTGACTGCTTTGATGCATTATATCATAATGATTAGTAGTATAGAGATGCAGGCATTTTAATGTTGTTTAATTTTTAACAGTATTTCAGAACTTTTTTGTGAAGAACAGCACACATCCTTAATGTAAATTGCTGTTGCAGTGCAATTGGTTCTTATGGGAAAAGGTTACTAGCAGATGCCTGCTCATTTGACCATATCCCAGACTTCTTTGGATGTCCCAGTATGCACTGGCTCCACCCCAAGCAGAGGGTTGCATGCCTGCATCCTGATTAAAAGAGAAGGGCAACCCATGCCATCTTCAGTTCCATTTTCCACAGGTTTAAGTTGTGTCTTTGGCATGAAGTTCAGAGTGAAATAGTCAGTTCAGTTGTAGCCCTAGACATCTAATAAGGAAAATGTTCAACTAAAGCTGAGTGAGCGCTAACTTTTGATTCTCTTAATTTGATATTTTTTAACTATAATTTCGATGGTGAATGACTTCCAGCAATACATGTTATTTTCCCTTGGGCATCCTTTATGCAGATCTGAAAAATCTTTATAGCTGTGGGTGTCTGAGTCCCTTACAACCACTATCATACTACGTGTCTGTTCTGTCTGGGATATTCTTAAGACCTGTGGTACAGTGCTGTGTGTCCTGCATTCAAGAAGGCAAACACAGAAGCTTCTCTTCATGCCTGGGTGGCAGAGAAAAGGGCTGGAGGTCCTAATGTAGACATCTGCATGGTAGTCAAATCATTTACCTGTAGTGGAAAAATGGGATCCCCACACCACAATAAAGAAAAAAAAAAAACGCTGTCATATGGAATCTGTTCAGATTGAGAAGACCTTCAAAAAGATTTGACCAAAGAGTTGAAGTCTGATGTGTTGTGGTTCAGCAAACTCAAACTTGGCCCAGCATCTATTTTAACAGACAATTTCTGTCAGATCCCTTGGAAGAATTATATGCTTGCAGTGCACAGGTGATCAGCAATAATGTCAACATCTGCAATGCATGTCTACATAGAAAGCAAGTGATTTTCCTTCTCACTATGTTTTTTCATGAGCATCATTCAAGGGATAAGTTATCAGCATGTATTCACTGTACCAGGTGTGTGCATATGGCTCAGATAATCACCTCCTGTACAGCCTTTGCCAACATTTCAGTGTCAAATATTTGTCTATCATTGCTCAATATCCATGTTCTTCTATAACACTACTACCTGGAGTCTGTCGGGCCCAGCAGCAAGCTACAGATGCATTAGATAGATCTTGAAAAGTGCACACCTGAAATCTTATGGTACTGAGATTGTGAGAGTTCAGACAATGAAGGAGGCATATCACTATTAAGGAGATGTTGGCTGTTGCTGTTTTTAGTTTTAAAGTCTTCACTCTGATTTGGAAACCCAAGATTTCTGCATCTTACCATAGACAGCACTGAAGTCACATGATTTATAAATGAAGAGGAAGGGACTTATTCTTATTCCCTTTCAGGATGGCCAAGCAATCCTGGGTCTAAGTGTCAAGCTAAGATGTTACTCATGGCATCTTATATTCCTTTAGATTGCAGCCATACAGTGGACTCTATCACCAGGTCCTCAGCTAACAGCCAAAAAAGCAACTATAGTCATCCATCTTGCAGACTACAACCAAAGAAAGTGCTGTTAAATTCTCTAGAAAAGCATCAACTAACAAAATGCTGCACAAGGTTTTCATGCATGGAAATATTAGAAAATGAAGTATTTTCTTTACCCTGGATAAGTCTTGTCATCCAAGTGTGACCATGGCCTACCATGCCAATAGTCAAACTGAGGTGGCTGTCTTGGCTGCCATTTGACTAGATGCAATTTTCCAACATTTATTTATTTTAAGTGAAGAAAGATGACCACAACATTTCTTTCCTTAAAGTTGTATAAGTAAATGGTCTACAGTACCCCTTTTCAAAGCAGAAGTAGCTGTAGCACCCATATGGGGTGGGTGGATTGTGTATTCCTGACTAGCCAATTTGTGTTTTTTCAACGCCTTGTCATCCCATTAACTAGCTGATTAATAAGACAGCTAGGAGCAGAAAGCCCTCAAATATTAACTCATTCCTTCCTGCAACAGCATAGTCATTAGGAAAGCAGAGTTCCTATGTATCCTGTAAGAGTAGACTTGCCTATACAGGAGACTCCCCTGTACTCCTAAAACAAGTGTACTTATCAATGTTTTTAAAAAATAATTTCTTAAAGCCTGGTAAAGGTACAGACATAAAACTAAGACTGTAAGGTGGCATCTACAGGCTGACATGATTTCCAAAGCATGGCAGTGAAATGGTCAGCTTGGATGTGCAAACCTAGAGTTAATAAGGAGTATTTACAAAATGTTGTTAAAAATAGGATATTTTTCATGTTTAATAATGCAAAAATAATGTGTGGCACTGTTACGTTGTGGGTGGTGCATACAAGCAGTGGGCTTTAGTAAAGAATTACTTTAAAACATGCTGGGTAATGTGAATAAATTTTGAGGTACAAATATTCATTTGGTAGAGCAGTTATGACTATTACCTAAATTTTCTTAATGTTTCATAACTGTATTAATGTCACAAAATCTGTGACCTACAGTTGAGCAAATGATGCCATCTTATGGATACCATTATAGCAAATAATGTTGATACTGATACATGGCATCTAACATAAATGGTATTATAGATTAATATTGTTTTGAAGTATGTTGAAATTATTATGTCCATAATTTGCATAGATTTGTCAATATCACAAAACAGCATTATGCTACTCTCGCTTGTCGCACATCATTGGAAAGCTCTTGAACAGGTAAGCAATTACCTCACTGATACCTTGCAAAATTAAAGAGATTATAACCCTTTGTATAATCATAGCACTAGACTTTTTTGGCATACAGTATATTGTTTTCTTTCAGAAATCTGTAGTTATAACATCAGCATCTCCAGACAGACCTTTGCTACTAATACCAGTGCATAACTGACTGTCTACCAAACAGCTTTCATATTTTATATTTTTGTAACTTACATTATTTATCAGATATTATAAATCTAATTAAGTGTGATTTCAATTGAGGATTTGGGGGAATAGCTCTCAGGAAGCAAATGGCTCCTGGTTTATAAGATCTCAGGAGAGAATTGTGTTAATTCGCCTCATGTTCAGGATTAAATGAGTTAAACAATGTTGTTGATGGTCAGGGTAAAATGAGCAATAATGGGCAGTGTTAGCATGTGTTTTTAATCATGGCAGTCAATGAGAAATGGGTAGTAAATGTTTTTGCATAGCTAATGTTGGAATACTTTGCTTTAGTTGGTGAGCAGCTATGTGTTTGTGTGAAGTGCATCTGAAACACATTACTGTGACCTTTATTTTATTGCAGTCAGAGATCTGAAATGTACAAACACAGCAAAAAATATAATCACTGTTGATAAAACCGACTACCTGCCTGCTGCTGGTTTTATAGCACTAATGTCATTTATGTGAAGCAAACTGGAATGCATTACTATGGCTACAGTTTCTGTGAAATAAAAACAGAACACATTACTGTGATCATTATTTTCAGACATTACTGTGACCTTTATTTTATGTTTATGTGTGTATATATATGTATATATATATATATATATATATATATATATATATATATATATATATATATATATATATATATAAAACCATTGTATTTATGATGGACACTACTCTTATGCTTTCATAATAGCTAAGCAGTTACACTAACCAAGAGGTTGCATGTCTTAGTATAGGATACCATGTTACAGCATGCACATATACACATTTGTCTTAATATGCATAAAAGCCTTACAGAAGAATGGATGCATCTACTGATCTTTTTATACTGCCTTTTAGTTCCTGTTTTATATTTCTCACTAGCTTGTTTGATGTTATGGATATACTGTAAACCAAATGTCATTTGTCTTGTAGTTGGATTGATACACCATCACTACTTCAATAAATGGTATCATTGTTATATGTGGTTGATGTGTTGGTTGCTCTGCATTTCTTTGGCTATGTTAATGTCTTATGTTTTTGTTTTAAATCATGTCTGTTAGTTGATTTCATTATTTTTTTCAATCTGGAATTTAGATTATGTAAACTGTAGTACGTTTCCGGGTCTGAAAACACTTTTCATGTATGCATATCAGAGACACCACCATGACTTGTTTCTACCTGTGCATATTTTGTTGAACACATTGTAGGTCAGTAAGAAGTCCCTTGTCTTTTACAAAAATATAAGCAAAATATAAGCAGTCATCAATTTACACCTAAATAAATCCCTCAATAACTAATGTCAATGGGAGTGCAATGATAGAAACATTTGCTTGTCACTGTCATTAAATGTTTTCATTCCTTGATTTGTATTGCTCTGTTTGTCTCTCTAGGTCATAAATGCAATTTCTAGAAGTATGCTAATTCAATGGCTATGTGTAAATGTTTGCTATTCTTACTGCCACTGCTTTTGTTATGGAAGTAATGATGTAAAAGCTTATTTCTGTTATAAGGATACTTTTGGCTGAACTTTGACAGTTGTGAGCAATTACCCCAGGTCCCAGTAATATTCATTCTTATCCTATATTGTACCATTAACAGTATCTGGATAATATCCATTTCTGGTACAAATTTTTTAATAATTTGTCAAGGAAGTCCTGAAAAATGTACAGAACTTCAAACCTGTTGACAGCTGCAGCAATGTTTCCACGGTCTTTAAATTTTAAAATCAAGACTTTATTACAGCACTTGATACTGGAAAAAAACACATTAAAAAGAACAGGTCAAAATACAGATCCATGCGGGGTACCACTGGTAATTAGGTCTTTCCTGAATATTATATCTTTAACCTTTACAGTCTGTGTTCTTCTCACTAATCACTCACACACCCTTAATGTACCAAAGATCTATCTCTATGGAATCTTTGCAGACCTTTAACAGAGTATTCCATCAGGACTATCAAGGCCCAGAAGACATCCTAAATAATGACATGACCTGGAAGTCTAACTTTCATGAAAATCTGTTAAAATATTAGAATGCAGTCTTTTTGTTTAAAGTCTTACTGATTGATATCATTAGATTCAAAATGAAATACTGACAGCATATTTCCAATTTACCAAAACCCTTTTCAAATATTTTACCAATGGAGTCATCAACTACGGGGCTAATGTTTTATATATATATATATATATATATATATATATATATATATATATATATATATACTCGTACACACCCAGGGGGCTACTTCATAACATTTAAATTTCATCAATGTTTTGGGTTTTCAGTATTTTGAATTTTTGATGTTATGGTGTCAATGTTATAAAATTAACATTATGAAATTTCAATGTTATAAAGTATAGCCACACCCAGAATACTGTCCAGTCCCATGCTGTTGATAAACTTAATTTTTCATATTGCTTAGTGGATCTCATCTAAACAAATAGTTGGGCACATGCCAGATATTTTGTTCTTGTGTAATTCTTTTTGAAAGCAACAGTATGATTTAGAACAATCTCATGCTCATGTAATAAAAAGGTGTCATCCTCTTTAGTACTGTCAGTGGATGTCTACTTAACAGAAATGGAGGAAAAAATGAAAGAACTTTAGGGTTTGGATATTGTTGTGTATTCTGGCCATTGCTGACTTTTCTTTTCCTGAATTACAGGCATGTATTCTGTGTTGTCAGGATTAAAGTAGGACTAAGTGTCATTCTGAACAAGAGTAAGATGAAGGTACTTGTATACGGCAATACAGAGAGTTGCAAAATGTCAGTCTAGCCCCATTTTCTACAACTACATAGCTATTACTCTGCCACAGAAGGAGACTCACCCCAGGATTCATGATGTTTGCGCCTGGCGCAGGCGTAGCGTAGGCATTCTAATGCCAAATATGGCCACTGAGCGATTCAGGTACGAGCCGATTCCACGTGCACTACCAGCATACGCCAGAGCTGTGCAGCTCTTGGCGCATGTATGCTAATCACCCCATGCACAGTAGTACAGCATGCAAATGAAGGTACATAGAGATTCATGAAGTGGTGCAGGCATAGCGTAAGCATACAGAAATATAAACCAAAAAACACAGTTTACATTTTCCCAAACATAACATTGGAGCCATGAAAGAGGAATAAACCTATATATGATAATGTTAATATATGCCAGTGGCTGGATATATAGCCAATGGAGTAAAAATACATGCACAACACATAATAAATAACATTTACTGCCGTGGCCACACTAATGCAAATTAAACCCACAGTGCTGTGGTGCGCAAACAGGATCATAATGAAAATATATTTAGATGTTATAAAACTGCAATGTAACACAAGTCATGAATTTCCCATAATAGTCAGTGGCAGGCATCCCTACACCATAACCATGGCACAAGGGTTGCTAAGAGTCTGTGACAGTGTTCGGCGCAGTAACTAGGAATTAGTAGTCAATACAATGCAAATGAGGCAAGTAATACTGAATCGCAAATGCCTTGCCGGCGTAAGGCTGTACCACACTGCATAGCAGTATAACACCGAGGAGTGGCCTGGAGGTATACATGACAGGAGAGAGGGGTGTGCCACCGTAGCTGTAAGCACATTGGAGCATTGCTTATCCAAGTTGCCCATTGCTAAGCAAAGCTGCAGGATAGGGGTGTGGATGTAGCCATTGCTTTGCTTATTTGAGAGCACACAAGGTGACCGAAAGCGCATGTGCACGTTCATAGGTTCATAGATTAGTACTAAGCTAACTGCCCTTGCGAGCCATTTTAAGCCTAGCCAGTTATCCCTTGTGAGACTCAAACCCTGCACCTTGTCTTTGTAAGGCAAACACCTTAACCATTAGGCCACCCTCCCACCCATCCAACGTGGATGACAACGAGCTCGAAACCTGGTAAATGGCTGCGTGCGGCATGCACCACAGCTGAAACAGGAAGGTTACGGGAAGACAATAAGGAAATGCTGCAGCAGGGTAATTGGAGTACAACTGAGTAATTAACAACTAGTAACTCACAGTGGACCATTGACGGTAGCTAACAAGGCTGCTAGCAGCAACCTGCAGAACAGGAAAGGGGAGGTGCCTGATTGCAAAGAAAAGAAAACTGTCACAGCAGAACAAAGCAAACCTGCAGTAGATCGGCTACAGAACACATTTCGCAACACAATCCTGGGCTGGGAAAGTAAAAAACAAGAAAGCAGGCTGCTGGATGCATGCCTGACAATGGGAAGGGAATCAGTTTAAAAAATGAAGGCAAGGGCAAGAAATGATCCACGGCCCCACAATAGCAGTGCCTGTAGTAAAACCCATAAGTAAGATACCCTGCCGCTCGGATTGTACATACACACCCAATGACATCATCAGCTTCCAAAGCACAATAGTATAAAGTGTGAAGGCACCTCACACACACTTGTGTATTCCCAAACACTGCACCATTGGTGTAAACAGACGGGGAACTTTTAAAATGTACATGTTGGGAGCTGCCATAGCTTTGATCCATCAGCATGTGTTGGAGACTGAAGGTGGTGTGGAGGATGATGCTGACAACCACCTCAGGCACTGGAGGAGGAGAATAGTGTACAGACCAAGGCTAACCTACCAGGGGCTAGATGATCTGGAGATAGTAGAGTGTTACAGGGTGGACAGGGACATCATACAGCAAATCGTTGAGCTGTGCCAGCCACGCCTCAGAGCCAGAAACAACAGAGAGGAACCCATCCCAGTGGACACAAAGGTATGTGTAAGCTTGAGAATACTATCCACAGGCACCTTTCAAAGGCCAACTGGAGATATCATGGGGATCTCACAGGCATCAGCATCCAGGGTACTCCACCAGTTCCTGGATGCCATGTTACCACAGCCAATGAGCATATATACTTCCCCCGAACGTAGGAGGAGTTGGTCAGCAATGTGCGCCTGTTCCACCGTCTGGCAGACTACCCGGAGGTGTAGTGTGGTGAGCATGGTAGGTGCTACATAAACTGCAAGTGATACCACTCCATCAACTGCCAGGTCGTGTGCAATGCCCAGGGCATTATCATGGATGTGTGTGCTGGCAGCCCTGGAAGCTACCATGACTCCCACATCTGGCATGCCTCACAGCTGTACCAGGTATTTGTCAGGGGGGACATCTCATATGGCCACCTTGTGGGGGATGCTGGCTATGCACTGGAGCTGTGGATGATGACTCCCATCATAAATGCACACACACCCATGCAAGAACGACATAATGAGGCACACGCACAAACCAGAATCATCGTAGAGCGCGTGTGTTTGGGATGCTGAAATCCTGATTCCGTTGCTTGGACATATCTGGTGGAGCCTTGCAGTACTCTCCAGACACGTGTGCCCACATCTTCATAGTATGTGCCATGTTACATAATATGATCCTGCGGAAACAGCTGCAGCAGGGACATAATGGTGAAGGCCCTCACAGCCCACCACAATTGCCAAGGGCACCACAGGCACAGAGGGATTCAGACCACGAACACCCTGTGCCAGCCCCAGTAGACAGAGGCGTGCCCAGTATGCCCATACCTTGGCAAAGAGGAAACGTATAGCACATACACTCATAGTGTAGGCCCCTACAGACTGACACACTTCTCCACCTGCACACACAGTAAACATGGATGGCACACACATGACCACCTGTAAATTGTCATGTATAGGTGGTCTACTGTGTGCATCCTACATAGGCAGCCCTCAACTATTGCACACACAACTGCTATTGGCACAAGGTAAGTCAATACCTGAACAGTAAATTAAGCTAACAGCATGTGTTGATACTGTATGTATAGGTTCCTAGGTACATCGGTAGGTAGATGATTAACTGTCAGAGGCCATTCATAAGCCTAGCCAAAATGTGTCGGCTGTCGCCACCCCGTTGATTAAATAACTGTCCCTCTGTGGAGCAGAGCCAATTGTGGGATCCCTGGGGTGTAACCACTGTTCCCCACCCACTCTGCAAGGATTCCCTGGTGTGTTAATGAGGGGCTCCATATAATGTAATCAGGGATGTAGTTCCAAAGCATGGGGAGTACCCATGACAGGTATCTGTCACCCCAGCATTCTCCAGTTATGTTGTGGCAAGGTGTAGCTCATTACAGTGTGTGGTTCACTGTGACATGGATTCCCATAGCTGCAACATATCCATTAAGCCTCACTTGGACATACCATATTTACACCAACTGAGTTACACATTTGTTTTCAGTATTGAGGAACAGCCTCTACATACTAAACACCATAACACTTGTACATATCCCAGATGCCTCAGTGGTAAAGCCACTGACTGTATCGTTCCCGGTTCCACGACCTGCAAGGGCTGTTATGTAATTCTGATGTCCCGAATAATGGATGTTGGATGCGGGTTTTTGCACCAGTAAGTGGCATTTAAACATGACTACACAGATATGCGCAACACAGGTCTAACCTTTGCTGAATATCACGGAGAACACGGGCAAAGCTGCCCAGAACCACTGAAATGTGCGTTATTTACCCTTGTACTAATAGTGCCTGCTCTGAGAGGTAAAACAACCACTGCCAGGAGTAGAACACGCAACCATGTACACAATCTTCACAATAACCTACCACTAAGCTACCTGAGATGTACCAACGGCAGGTGTGTATTGTGACAGGTTAAAACACAAAAGGGCGGACTTCGGGAAATAGTATACACTGACATGTACCCAGTGAAAGGTGTATTCTCTCTCTCTCTATATATATATATATATAGAGAGAGAGAGAGAAAGGGGTGATAGATATGTCGACATATATGGATATTCATATATATGCAAATATATAGATAGGTTAACAACATCTACACAACCATGGAGGTACATATAAATAGGATACTACCAAATACTGAATGCTTTACATACTGACGCATGTAATCACGAGGCTTAAAGACCGAAAGACCACAGTACCGAAACACCAGAACCGCGAGTATTATTATCACACTGTTAAGGGACATTTAGGTAGTGCTTCTGGTGCTGCGGTTCAGGTAGGTACTGTGTGTAAGTGTGTTTCTGATTGCTGTAGTGTGTGTAAGTGTGTGTTCTGAGTGTGGTGTGTGTTTCTGGAGGACTGTAATGTGTGTGTGTGGGTTTGCTTCATGTGTCTGTGCTATCTCGGAGGTAGATTATTAAAGTAGGTGTGTGGGGTGCGCAGCCACCCACATGGGGGGTGTATGGGGGCATGGCCACCTGCCCATACATAGTGTAGGATGGGGTTGTTTGGATGTGATCAGTAACAGTGTGTCTGCGTGTGCGTGTGTGTGTTCTGTGTTTGTTCCGGGAGTTTGACTGTCGCGAGTTTGAGTGTTCGGTATTGTGGGGTTTGGGAGTCTGGGAATGGTAATGTGGTCATTGGAAGTGTGTGCATTCCTGAATCCATGGGTATGCCATATACAGCGGTTGAAGTCTTCAAATATGTGTATAACATGGACCATAGCAATCACACATTCCACCACGACCGAACGTTATGAACAAAGGATATGGAGAGTATATTTCTATACACTATTACAAATATGTGCTATGGACATGAGCCAAAGATAGGGTTGCCACTTGTTCCACCTTGCGAGGGGCAATCCCTCTATGTGCAGTAGTGTCCTGACCAAAATGAGTACAAATACTAATGTCCTACAATCTCGAGACATTTGGCATGTTCCATATTTAATGTAATGGTTGCATAAAATAGTCATCCATATCTAAAATACCTACATGTAACAAGAAACAGGATAAGCAAGTAAACCGCTACAAGAATAAACTTTTATATAGGCATATATGTAAAGTTCTATACTTTGTACTGATCATGGGTATGTGTTGGCCTCTAAAATCCGATGTGTGTCCTGCAAATGTCCCACTATGGCCATTTGAAAAGGTGGCAACCCTAGCCAAAGAGGTTCAGTCACCAACACAACTCCAATGAGTGCAGATATCTGTGACAGAAATACACGAGACATCTTTCATGTAGCAACATTTCATTACATACCAATGTATTTCCGAAGGGATTGAAGGACCAACATCACCTGCATGCTATACAGGAACCAATTAACAATGGCTTAATGAATCAGCCTGCAATTTACTATAGTATTAGTCCACTAAAGGATAGGTCTTCAAATAGAGAAGGAGCCCTCACACACATATCGAATATGTACAAATGCAGTTCCTACACACCTGCATCTGCTATGTACACCCACCTAAATCTCCCCCACACCCGAAACAATTGCAATACATACTGTAATAACATCACAAACATCCACTCACTCTATGACATCTGCAGAGGCCTTAACATACCTTGTCAGAGGCACACTATAATGGCCCTATGTGAAATCGTTGCTGTTGTACAATGGAACAGACGCCGATGTTATAGGGTTTGGTTGCAATAATCCCATATCAGACTGCTGTGTGTACACCAAGAAGTGTTACCAATTACTGATTAACAGCACAGTATGATACACATGTACATTATACCAAAGATGTCAGGTGAGCACACTTCAAAACACCTATCATTCTATGCATAGCCACACAGCCTTGAGCTGCCCAAACATCCTTGTCAGACCTAAACATTTGCAGATGTATCAGGTACAAACCCTGCAGAAGTAGCAATGTTCAGAAATATAACAGCTAGACTCACATGTAGGACTACATCCTCTAGCCGTTACACACAATCCACAGGGGCCATGAAGTTAATATATCTCTGTGTGTCTCCATATAGCTGTTGCAATTCATCACAAACAACACACCCAGGCCGTCTTCCTTGAAGGTAGGGCAAAGGGACAACACCCAAGTGGAGTATTCAGTTATACACCACTGTTGCCATGTCATTGGCTAATGGAGTAGCTGCACAGCTGATGTGCATGTAATCATCTACTCCGGAACACCAACTGGTGGCAGGATACCACATGTTACTGATATCTAAGTATAAAAGGATGGCTTGTCATACATTCAAACCATCTGTATATACCAGCAAAATGTTACAATGAGGATTGCAACACAAAATGATTAGAATTTATATTACCGTCAACGACAACTCGGGTTACTACTAAAGTATGTAGAACACTCAGTATGTTAGTGTATGTAGTACCTGTTCTGTAATAATTAAAGTGTAAGCAATGCATATAATGGGAAAAGGTATTATGTAGTGATGTATTGTTGAGCATAGTAACACTCGTAGAAATTGTGTGTACTGCTGTAGGCCACAAGGTAAATATCTCATACACCACAAGGGATGCTATATAAGGACTTTGAACACAACAATTCCACTCCAGCCGCTGTCAGTGGCAGGGTTGGCCCAACAAGTACGTGCCATAACAGGGGATAGTATATGTTGATATACTGTAACAGTAGGCATATGCATGAGTGTATAACTGAGAATAACATGCCTAAGGTGGTCCTGCTGTGCAATTATGATTTGCATTGTGGGATATTGTGGCAAAAATTTGTAATGTACAGTACTGTAGGTAGATATGTCTAACATTTTACATAGTATTACTGTTATGTTATGCAAACATCAGGTATGTCTATTGGCATGTACAATACACAATAACAGGATACATATGACTTGTAGTCATCAGACTTTGTATCAGCATGACAGCTAATTGAAATGGAAGAGCTAGTCAATTATCCATGCACAAAGGACATGTAATAGCTTCATAGGTTCATAGTTAGGTACTATGCTGTCTGGCCAAGGCCATTCATAAGCCTAGCTACAGTGTTTTGACTTGCAGCACCTCCCTAGGTTAGTTTCCTGTGCCTGTGAACAGCAGAGCCATTAGTTTCCTGCACCTCTGTACAGCAGAGCCACTGCAGTGATCCCTGGTGTACATGTCTGTCTCCCATCCACCCATCGAGGTATCTCTTGGAGTGCTAGTGAGGGTCCCTACCTGATGTACATAGGAATCATGTTCCAAAGCATGGGGAGTGTCCGGGTCAGGAATGTATCCCTACAGCACGTCCTAGTCATCGTTGCGTTTAGGTACATATCCCAGAGCATGTGGCTCTCAGGGGCTTTTGCTTATGTGGAGCAAATCCATCAATACTGTTTTGGACATGGGCCTTGTATGTTCAGCAGAGATCATCTCTGAGTATGTGGTATGCAAATGAGTACGGTTGGAGTTTCTGTAGTTAGGCTGCATATGTCATCCTTTGGAGGTCATTATTCCTCTTGGTGTGGTAATGTTGTGGTATTTCAAGCCGTTGCTGTTGTCTCATAAGGTGCATCCCAAATGGGGTGTTGTACCCTTTAATGTGTTTCAGAAGTCATGAGTAGAGAGGCGCAATGGCTGCCTTTGATGTTCTTCGTGTTTCACTGTTGCAGTCATAACTGTAGGGTGATCCTGCCGGCAGGCAGCCCAAGGTCGGCCACAATCACAAAGTCTGGGTCCGGCGTCGGCTGTACAAGCTAGTACCCTGACGTCAGTACGCTCTGGTACATAGCCCTCAGCCGACGCCATCTTCTCCAGTCTTTCTTGCCGTGCGGTGGAAAGCAGCTCGCAAGTCGTTGGTTGGCGATTTTCGATCTACGTTTTTGATTGCTGTTGGTCCGAAGTTCTTACTTCTCTTCTCAAAGCTAAGTACCCCATTGGGGAATCTTTTTCTTGTTCCTCCGATGTCAGAAAAAGTTAATAATTGTATAGCGTGTGGAAAACAGATACCTCATAAAGATTTCCACTCTTACTGTCTACCTTGCTTAGGCCCGGACCACGATGTTTCTTGTTGTCGGTTCTGTGCCAGGTTCAATTCTCGCACTATTAAGCGTCGGTACGACTGGGCTTTAAATTACTTTGGCAGACGCTTCAATTATAGAATGTCGTCAGATTCTACCGGAATTCAAAAGAAGCGCAAAGACAAGGACAGGCCTCCGAGGTCCAAACAGGATTCGTCGCAGCTGGAGCCAGCGTCCGGTTCGGCTGTCATTAGTGTGGCACTTTTGCAGCCCCTGTCGTCCGCCACTTCTGAACCGATGGCCAATACAGACTCCCATGGGGAGCCATCAAGGCCTGTTGTTTTTCTGCTGCAGGACCTTCAGACGTCGCTCCCTTAGATGGGTCTGGAACCGCTGTGCAGGTACCGGCTTCTGAGGGGGTATTCAGGCCTACTCACATCACCATTTCAAAGACAAAGGCAAAGTCCAAGACTCCAGTTAAACCTAAAGTTTCTGCTCCAGCTACTTCTGAAGCTACTCCCAAGACACAGAAGCAATTGCTAAGGATGGCTGAAGATTTGCTTACAATGATTAGGGGTTCTCACCCCCCTCCAGAGAAAAGGCCTCGACAGGATGTTCCTTTGGATTCCTCTGACCAGGCTTCTGTATCTTCTGTTTCTTCCTCTGATCAGGAATATTCCTTTCCTCCTTATGAGGATTCGGATGCAGAGGATTCCTGCCCTCTGCTTCTCCGCCTGAGGATTTCTCTTTAGGGAGACCTTACATGAGATGAGGGAACATTTTCATTGGGAAGGTCAGGATTATTCTGCTTCTAAGAAGAGGCTTAGGGAATTCCTTCTTCTTCCTCAACACAGGCCTTTAGCTATTCCTCCTTTTCTTGATATTGTGGATGATGCCTTTTCTGAGGCTAATTTGAATCCTGATTCCATGCCCCCTGCTCCTTCTAAGCCTGATAGATTTTACAGGGTCCCTGATTCTCATTTATTCTTATTCAAGAACCCTTCTGGATCCTGAAACTATTTCTCAGGGTTCTAAGGCTGCTAAGGTTGCTTCTTCCAAAAATCCTATTCCCTCCGAGAAGGATTCTCGTGCCTTAGACAGGTGGGGTAAAAAGGTATATACTTCTGCTACCCTTGCTATTAGGGCTTTAACTTGCCAGTTTCATATGTTTAAGTATCAGCAATTTCTTTTGTCTGTTTTGAAGCAAAAGCTTGCTACCTTTCCAGCATGTGCAGAGGATAAGGAATTGCAGGATGTATTGCATGCAACTGAACAAGTGAACAAGCATAGTTTGCATTGTGGTTTTGATGCTTTGGAAGCTTCTTGCAGGGCCGCAGCCTCTGGTACTGTTATTAGGAGACATGCCTGGCTTCGTGAACAAAGTTTGCCTGAACAGGTTAAGGCTAAACTTTTAGATGCCCCTGTTCAGCATGATGTTTTATTTGGATCCAAGGCTGAAGAGGTTATTAAAAAGATGGAAGAAAAGGCAAAATCTATGCAGACTGTGAAAGATTTCTTACAAGTTCAGCCTCCTAGATTTTCCAGGAATTGGCCTTCCAAAAATTGGTCCTTTCCCACATCTGATAGGCCTCAAAGGGGAAGATATAGACGCTCCAGAGGTCGTGGTCAAGCTCAGGCCTCTTACAGACCCAGACAATGGACTGCTTCTTCACCTAGACTGGGAGAAGACAGATCCCAATCTCAAAGGAAGCAGACTCAATCACTCTCTCGGTTGGGCTTCAGGATCCCCTTACCTGGATGCCCCTCTCGGAGGAAAGCTTTCTCTTTTTTACAGAAATTGGACTCTTATTACCCAGGACAAATGGGTATTGGACGTGATTTTAAGAGGCTACAAGTTCCATTTTCATACTCTGCCAAGGGTTATCGGTTGGCCAGATCTGCCAAAACATCAATGGGCAGAGGTCTTAAATCAAATGGATGCTCTACTGGCCATGAGAGCCATAGAGCCTGTTCCTTTCTCAGAAATGGGAAAAGGCTTTTACTCAAGACTTTTTCTGGTTCCAAGAAAACAAAACTCATGGAGACCTATTCTGGACCTTTCAGTGTTAAACACCTTTTTGGAAATTCCAAAATTCAAAATGCTTACTCTACAACAGCTGCTTCCAGTACTCTCCCAGGACGCTTGGATGGTGACATTGGATTTAAAGGAGGCCTACTTACACATTCCCATCAGGCAGGAATGCAGTAAATTCCTCAGATTCAAAGCAGGCTCGAGGCACTTTCAATTCTCTGTACTGCCCTTTGGTTTATCTACTGCGCCCAGGGTTTTCACCAAGTGCCTGGCCCCAGTAGTGGCTTATTGCAGACTTCAGGGGATTCAGATTTACCCCTATTTGGATGACTGCCTTATCCAGGCAGACAGCAAGGACCTTTTACTTCAACATCTGGATTTTGTTCAACGTCTCTTCCTCCTCCTGGGATTTTCAGTGAACATAAAAAAGTCACAATTGATTCCTTCTCAACAAATGATATTTTTGGGAGCCCTCCTAAATACAACCTTACAAAGGGCCTTCCTTACTCCAGAAAAACAAATACAGCTGGCTTCAATTTTCAAAACCTTGGCAACCTTAACTCAGCTCACTGCAAGGAAATTCCTGCAGGCACTGGGCTATATGGCTTCATGCATTCTGTTAATTCCAAATGCAAGGCTTCATATGAGAAAGCTTCAATGGTACCTGAAAAGTGTATGGTCACAGCATTTCCAAGATCTGGACACTTTGATTCCTCTGATCCCCTGCCTCCAGAAGGAGTTCCTTTGGTGGTCCAGGGTGTGCGCTTTAAATGAAGGGAAGCCTTTTCGTCTACCTCAACCTTCTCAAATCATAACCACGGACGCCTCGGATTATGCTTGGGGAGCACATTTTCTAAACAATTGCCAGCAGGGGACCTGGACAAAGATTCACCTGCACTGGCACATCAATCTGAAGGAAATGTTGGCAGTTCAAAATGCTCTTCTAGCCTTCAAGACCCTTTTGCAACCAGGGCCTCTTCTAATTCGTACAGACAACACCACAGTCATGTGGTACATAAACAAGCAGGGGGGCTCTCATTCATACCCCCTTTGCAGACTAGCTATGACTTTATGGGACACAGCTCTAAGTCTGAATCTGCATCTTCAGGCTCAATTCATTCCAGGAAAGCAGAATCTCTTAGCAGACAGCCTAAGCAGAAACATTTTGGATCCTCACGAATGGATGCTAGACACCAACTTATTCAACAGGATAACTGCAGTTTGGGGGTGTCCCCAGATGGATCTGTTTGCATCCCATCTCAATCATCAGCTGCCTCTCTTTTGCACCAGGTCCTTCCACAACACAGCTTGGAAAGTGGATGCCCTGTCATTCAGTTGGAGGAACCTTTCGGGATATGCCTTCCCTCCTCTTCCTCTTCTTCTCCGGATATTACTGAAGATAAAACAGGACAAGCCCAAGTTCATCATCTTGATTGCTCCAAATTGGCCTCGACAGTTTTTGTATCCGACCTTACAACATCTGTGCTTGGAACCTCCTTGGATCCTTCCTCTGTACCCTTCTCTTCTGTCCCAGCATCAGGGTCAGATGCTACACCCTCATCTCAAGACCCTTTGCCTGGCAGCTTGGCTCTTCAAGGAAGTTTGATTTCTTCTAAGCTCCCCAAACAAGTTTTGGATGTTCTTCTCGAAGCCAGATGGCCTAGCACTAGGAAATCCTATGCCTCTAAATGGAAAAGGTTTTGTATTTGGATGCAGGACCGTGGCTCTAATCCTCTGGTGCCTGATCTCTCGTCTATTTTGCTTTACCTTTCAGACCTTTTGTCTAAAGGCCTTTCCTTTTCTTCCATTAAGATTCATGCTTCTGCTATATCTGCTCATTTTAATACTGACCCTCCTGTTTTTTCTCATCCATTGGTGAGACAATTCTTGAGAGGAGCTAAGAATTTGAGGCCTCCCAGGACCCCTCCTGTCCCTGCCTGGGATCTTAACTATGTTTTGGAAAAATTCACTTTGCCTCCTTTTGAGCCTGCTGCGGCTTCTGATATTAAATTTTTATCCTGGAAGACGGTTCTTTTGTTAGCATTGACTTCTGCCAGAAGGGTTTCAGAGTTGCAAGCTCTTATGGCTGTGGAGCCATACCTAATTTTCCATCTTGACAGAGTATCCTTGAGGACCAATCCAACTTTCATGCCTAAGGTGATTTCAAAAGTTGCTTTAAATCAGACAATTCACCTTCCTACCTTCTTTCCTAATCCTCAAAATAAAGGGGAAAGGATTTTGCATTCATTGGACGTACACAGACAGTTACGATTTTACTTGGACAAGACTAAGGAGTTCAGAAAATCTAACCAATTGTTTGTTTCTTTTGCCTCTAGTTCTCTTGGAAAGGCTATTTCCAAACAAACTATTTCCAAATGGATTGCTTATGGAATAAGATTTTGTTACACTCATCATGGTAAACAGTTTCCAGGTACTGTGAGAAGTCATTCTACTAGAGCAGCTGCCACTTCTACTGCTTTTCTCAGAGGAGTCCCTACCAAGGATATCTTGGAAGCTGCCACTTGGAGTTATGTGCATACCTTTTCCAAGCACTACAATCTCCCTTTGTATTCTAAGACCAGGGCAGGTTTTGCCTCTGCTGTTTTGCAGGGCCTTCTTGCTGCCCTTCTTCTATCTAGCCTCCTCCCTTTCTTCACTGCTTTGGGATTCCACCCTACAGTTATGACTGCAACAGTGAAACACGAAGAACATAGTACAGTTGTGTACACCTACCATAAATGTAGATGTTCGAGTGTCTTCACTGTTGCAGTCTGTGTTTCCCTCCCTCCTATCCCCTCTTGTTTCACTTTATGGTGTGTTTGTGTTTCCTTGTGGGACTCATTTTTTGTTTATTGGGGATTTCTGACATCTGGGGCAAGAAAGGCTGGAGAAGATGGCGTCAGCTGAGGGCTATGTACCAGAGCGTACTGACTTCAGGGTACTAGCTTGTACAGCCGATGCCGGACCCAGACTTTGTGATTCTGGCCGACCTCGGGCTGCCTGCCGGCAGAATCACCCTACAGTTATGACTGCAACAGTGAAGACACTTGAACATCTACATTTATGGTAGGTGTACACAACTGTACTTTCTGGCTGCAAACCCATTAGAGATTAGGGCGGCCATGCAGAAGTATATCCACACCACCTTGCCAATATGGTTATCAAAGGAGTGAATGCTATCTACGTGGGTTCTAAGATCCCTTATTACATCTTATGTATGTAGGGGACTACCACCTATGTGATAGTCCACTGGTGATTGGTGTAATGCAAAGGGGATGTCTATGCACCTTGTGGCATGCAGCTCGAGGCCATGTTATTAACACCAGGTATCTGTCCCAGTGACACCCTTATGGAGGGTGTCTGTATCAGCTGGGGAATAAGTCATGGCCACTAGTTTTCAGTCGTCTGCAAACCTTTTCAGGGTAGGTCCTGCTGTGCTTGCCTGTACCTCAAAGAAGCATATACCGAACATGAGGGGCCCTATGACCGAGCCCTGGGGGATGCCAATTGTAACTGATTTACAGTAGGACCTAGGGTATGCTACCTTCACTGTGTGGGTTCTGTCTGTGAGCCACTTTGCATAACATCTCATGACATAGGGGTTAATGTGCAGGTAGATGTGTATGTTGATAATACCAGAATGGGGAAAGGTGTTGAAAGCCTTTGAGAGGTCAAGGTAGTCTGTGTGGACCTCCTTACCCTCATCTACTGCCTTGGTAACTGTCTCAAAGGACTACACCAGGTTTAGGAGGCATGGTCTGGCTAACAAATCCAAACTGGGTGGGATCAAAGGTTTGGAGGCCACCAATGTCTCTGTGAATGAGATCCATGATAATGTGCTCCATAGCCTTGCAGAACAGTCTAGTCTGGTGTAAAGGGCAATAGTTCCCCTGGTCTGTTGCGGCACCACCTTTGTGGAGTGTGATAAATGTTGCTGTGCCATTCAGGGGCCACAATGCCTGATGCAAGGCTATTATTGAATATGGTGTCTAAATGGAGAGCCTGTTCATTCTGAAGTTCGTGGAAATTGCAGCCTGGGATGTTGTACTGTCACATGGATGCTGTGTTCCTGGCTTTAGAGAGTGCAGCTTTGAACTGCGTAGTTGTGATTGCAGGGACTCTGCATCATTCCTGTATAAATATGGGCCCTTTAGGGTGTGAGACGGGTGTAACGTTAGCACTGAACCTATCTGCCAGGATGTTGCCAATATCAGTCGGTTCTGTAATGTTTGTGCCTTACTGCTGTATGTCAGAGCAGATGTGGGTATTGCCATCGAGAGTAGTGACATACCTCTAGAACACTTTGTGGAAGTCCTTGGAATTAGTCACAGTTATGTTTATGCAGCTAGTTTTGGAGGATGTGATAAGGGATCTCAGATTCTTACTGAGGCTGACCAGGGAGCTCCTCCACTCATGGGATTGTACTCTACTTTGAAACAGTCTCCTCCTTTTGTTGTACATTATGTCCATGTCACTGGACCACCAGACTGGCCTCCGATTTCTGGTGGGTACCGTCCATGCAGTCGTGTAAGTGCTTATTAAGTGTAGTTGTGTATGATTCAACGGTTGTAACTGTATTGTCCATCTGCACGGGTGTCATGATGTTTACTACTGCTGTCATAAGAAGCCTGAAGTTGGCTTTGTAGAAATATTGTACTGTGTTTTCTGTAAAGGGTGTGGTGCTGGGATGTGGATAACAAGGGTGATTAGCGTATGTTCAGATGTGACCGAGGAGATAACCCCAGGTGTGGAACACCAGTCACCCATGTTGGTAATGACCAGGTCTAGGATATTGTTGCCCCTGGTGGTGGTGTGGATAGGTTGAACCAGGCGATTGGAGGTTATGAATCCCAGAAAGTGTTGGCCTAATGTATCAGTATATGAGTAGGTATCCCAGTTAATGGTGGGGTTGTGTCAGTCGCACATCAGTAGTGTGTCTGTTTGAACCCTAATTTCCAGTACACCAAGAAGAGAGGACCGTTAACTGTGGGGTATGGTGAGGGATCTGTAGCAAGCTACAATTTGTATAGCAGTTATGGTCAGAGTTAGTTGCACTTGGATAACCTCTGATGCATTGTGCTAAGCAACTAGCCTGGAGGTGTGGATATCTTTAGGAAATATGGACACACCTCTGCTGTGGGTGTTCCGGTCCTGGTTACATGACTGAAAGGTGTGGTATGAGTAATAGCCTGGTAGTGCAGGGGTGCTCTCAGGAGCCTAGAAGCAGGTCTCAGTCACTGCACAGATATCGAAGTGGTCCATTACAAGGAGTGCCTCGGGTGAGTGCGTTTGAGATGAAGACGTCAAGCACTGAGTAGCATTACCCTCAGGTTTTGCTTGCCTGTTCCTGTTATGGTGGTGAATATGTTATTTGAACCATGCCTAAAACAGGACTATAGGAGCAGCAAGAGCCTTAGCCATTATCCGGAATCCCAGGGCTTACAGGTGCAGGCCATCTGTGCCAAAGCATCGTGTTCTGTCAACCATGTCATTCAAAGCAGACAGATATTGGATACCCTTGGAATGACACGAGAAGCATAGCCAATTGTTGAAGTAAATCATTTTGTCCTTGCACTGCGTTATCAGTCTGGATGATGGCAGAATGCTACTCAGGGCTAGGGCGATACCTGCCAAGGCTATAAGATCGGAGAGCTATTCCATGTCTCTTTACATGTAGTCCAGGAAGGTACATCTCCGGGCGTTCACACTAACATGGACAATGACACAGTCATATTGTACCTGTTGAGGAGTGACCTGAGTGCAACGGTTATGTTTCAGATCCTGTTACCCGACAGGCAGCTGACAGTAACTATCTCCTTGTGTAGCCTGAGTGGGCCATCAGTGTGACCGTCTATAGAGTCACCTATGACTAGTGTGTTGGGTACATTATTTTGCCCTATTGGCTGTGGTTGATGGGCACACTGAGTCTGTGGGCTATAAGTCATTGGTGTTGTGTTGGGGGATGCGGGCTGCCTGCGTTTCTGCTTTGGAGTTCTCTGTTGCCTAGACAGGGTAGTATTGAGAGGCTCCGCAAATGTTGTTGTCTTATGTGTGGCCTGTGGTGGTTGTGATTTAGTGAGACTATGTGATGAGTGTAGTGTGGTGCAAATGTTTAACTCCCCCACGTGATTGTCAGGTTCAGTCTGGGTTGGAGAGGGCTTTACCTCCAGCATGGCTAGATATGTGCATCTCCCACAGGTTGTAGTGTTGGATGTTAGGAGGAGAGTATTGACTGTGTACATGAGACACTTTCTATATTGACTCATGATGCCCATATTCATCATACAGACAGGCGAGAGAGCACTGGGAATTGAAACTTGGACATGCCTGAATATATAACTATTTCCCACTAGATAAGTGAGGAAAGTGTGTACAAGGGCTGTTTTATTCTAAGCAAGTGGGAAATGTAAGTAAAAACAGTGTTTACCTGTAGGTAATGAGGAGGATTGAGTGCTATAATAATTAGTAGCTCATGTAGTGCTTACATGTTCTGAACAAGTGCTGAGCATGAATAAGCAATACAGATAGGGTGTCGGATAACATAAACACACTGCCCCCCCAACAGGTACACAATCATATATCCATGTACACTACAGAGCCCCTGTAACCATAAGTATGATTGTACAAGGTGCACTCAGGCTGCATGGGACATGCCCACATCCCTGGTTGTATCATACATATATGGCAAAACAGTTTGCTCTACACATACACATCATGTAAAACATAGCTTCATGTCAGTCTGTGAAAACACTGAATGGTTCACACCAACAGTTATCACAACCCACAAAGTGGAGACACCACTCATAATGGGAGGCACTGCACTACTACCCTGCTGAGTCTGGTCTGAAAGGCCATGAACCTTAATCAATGTATATGTTGTTAGCAGTACAGATGTAGATGACAGTATGGATGATTTCACACTGCATATCATACCTGTGACAGGTCATAGGACATCATTACCCATACTGCGTTCCACCTACACTCAGTATACTAGATGTACATTTGTATGTCACAGGAGTGTTCTGCCAGTGGACTGTTGACCGAACCAACACTACAAAAGGTGTCTGATTAATATGTGCATATCACACCAGTGCCAGCTACAGTAAAACAGGGTTAATTCATTGTACTCCCCCTCATTGTAGCCCATACCACACAGACAAATGGGAGGCATCTGCCTATGTAAGTATGTGAATGGCTATGACCTAGGAGCAATAGCTGACTCAGCGTTGTTGACAACATATAGAAGGGGCTTTGTGGGTGAGGTGTGTGACATATGTTCACAATCTGACAGCTGCATATTGCATTGTCACCGCTAGGTTAATAATCCTGTACCCATGAACTACCACCTAGGCAGCGGTCAACATAATGGACACTGTGTGTAAGGGATGCTGCTGTGCAATTTACCTCCCTGAGCTAGTGACGTCACCAAGCCTATTAGGTAGACATAAGTGGCAAACCCTAGCCATGACAGGGTGTCATCCATGAATATAGAGATCATTGTTCAGCCATACTCATCACTCAAGTGACCTATATCAGATCACATATCACCTTTAAGGGGTATTGCCATGTTTGGATGGCCAACACCAGCCTTCACAATCCTCATCTCCACTATGTAGCATGATACCTACCCTACATAACGCCATGTCCAACACTGTGATGTTGGATATGCTACACATACATATCCTGATCTCAAATACATACATCATGGACATCCACCTTCCTAGTACAAGGATCACCACATGCTGGACAGATCATTGTGCCATACTTGTTACATACTCCTGCCATACTATGCAACCCTGTGCAGCAAAGCTGCACATTTCACCTCTGTCAGACATGGTGTGATGACCACATGGTAGATGTATCATTAACCGTGTGGATCAGTTATGTGGCACTGCTTCATCTGCACCGGAAACATGGTGGTCGGCTACAGCTAGCTAACTTTACATCCCAGGCTCATACATGGCCCAGGGCATACAGACTACTAGATGACCTTGGCTGTACATGCTATAGTTGATGACCATCCCTGCAAATACCATCAGGCTAGCCAGTGTCCCATGTGTATCACATGTGCAACTCAGGCGATACGTGGCAGGATGTTTAACTGCTGTAAAGTGCCGTGTAGATGTATATGGCAAAACACATGCATGTAAAGCTTTCTTTTAAGGCAGTGTATATGTTTATATGTGACATATACACAGCATCAAGGTCGACAGCATTAATGTGGCCACATCCAGGTATGTGCTGATAGGTAAGAACACCAGTACAGGCAAACAGACATGTACACATCAAGACAGCATCCACATGGAGTATGAGCAATGTAATCAGGTGACACACATATATGGTGATAATATCCAATACCCATTGGGTGTCACGTGTGTGACACAAACATGTCAGTGGTGTCAGTGTCATGAAGATTTGCAAAGACAACTATTTATATGTAATAAATGTGATGCACATGTATGTGCAGCTGAATCTCTGTGCATCTCTCAGATACTGTGACCTGTCTCCATCATTATGTCTTCCAGGTATGCCGTGAGCAAGGCTACTAGCCTATACACGCTTGGGAGGATAAGGCCCTTGTACCTTACCTCCAAGACAGCTATGATGTCCTGTTTAGCCATGTGCCACAGGATGCACAGCAGTGGGATGACCTGTGGCAGGAACTTCGCAGGAGGGTTAATGATGTGGGTGGCCATAACTGCACATACCAGCAGGTGTGCAGACACTGCATTGACCTAATCAGATGGGCGAAACAGCATGTGAATGCAGTCACCAGGGAACAAGGTGCAACAGGTGGTGGACCACCAACCCAACCCCCACTCACACATAGTGAAGAGCTACTGGCCAACCTGGGGACACCAGCAGAACAGCATCCACAAGCCTTATCTGACATTGTGGAGGTGGGTGTCTCTCTACCACCGAACCTAGAGTTGCCTGGTAAGTCACTACTGCACATATAACTATTATATCCCATATAGTTGCATGTGTCACTGTACAATATGTAATGTAACATCATATGCAAGGCATGTATACACACATACCACATGCTGTAGTATGCTACTCTGTGTATGCACACATGTGCATACTCCATAGTATATCCTATTGTACTGGCGAATGTGTTAACATGCACATTGCACCCTGTAGCTGTCATACAGGTGTGGATAATGATCATACTGCTGTCACCCCTATATAGGTACCTCTGGTGTTCCGCTAAGACAGCAGGCCATTGCAGGTGAGAGAGTTATAAGTATCAGGCATGTTAATGCACAGATCTATTTGCCATGTGGTCATTTAACACATGTAAACATAATGTATGGTCTGGTCACAATATACAGGTCACATCTGCAATCCATCACAATGGCTACCCATGTGCAATACTTACAAACTATGAAACACTGACATGAAACCTCAGAAACTGCCATTGCTAGATGTGTGGACAGCTGTGCATACAATGGTGGAGGTGTTGTTCAATGTAAGAACATGTACTACACATCAGAACTACACATGTGGGGTACACATGGAGTAGGGGCAGCCCACAGGATTTACCATTGTAGATTATATCCCTGCTATGAGTGCACACATTGTGATGTGCCATCTGACATGTCCATGACATGTAGTGGGCCGGCTGCAACATTGTCTCACTATCCCATAAAGCATACCCTACATATCAAACATACAACCCTTTGTCTGCATAACCCTGTGGACAGTAGAGTATATGACATCTATGGGTGTATGTCATATGGGACAACACAGACATGTGAGATAGACGGCCTTCACAACCATTTGGCCAACACATGTTCACACATGGCCATGGCAGATGGCCAGAGACATGTAGCAACACACAGTAGATGTGATGTGTTTGTGTGTACACCCTGTTGTACATTGGCTATACATGGTCCAACTATAGCCTTTGTTGAATGGTTATACTGCAGATGTGGAACACTGAACATCCTACAGACCTGTGCACAGCTTGTGGAGGCGTAACATCATTCGACCACATAAGATGTGTTGAACATCATGACTGTGTCACAGCATGACAGTAGTCACCTGTACAACATCCACATACATACACAGACAACCACATCAGGCCACAGATACAGTACATTTCCCTTGCTGCTGTTGGACATAACTGTCAGCTGTGCATCTCGTGTGTGTGGTACACAAATGTCATGTGGGACATGGTGTATTGACAAGTCTGCTATGTCTGGACATGGTTGCCAGGCAGCTAAAATATGTTTGCAGATGTACAGGGGTGTCATCTGTATGGCCTTCAGTGACCTGTGTCACACATTCCACATCATGGTTTAGTGTGTATACACCTCCGTGATGTGGGTCACAATCCACAGTATATATGTATTGTGTTTGCACACAGTCATGGCTATGCTCTGTGTCTGTAATTCACACTGTATAGCAATAGAGACACCTCATGATTCCATGCAATGGCACTGTGTCTGTACTTCACACTGTATAGCAATATAGACACTTCATAATACCCTGCAATGGTCATGCACATCTGCTAAATGTGCATTTTATATGTAGGGTGGACAGACAACACTGCAATATGACACCATTACCCCACTGTATATGTGACAGGACACCATTGTGTTAAACATGTATGCATGCAATGCACACGTCAGCAGATTACATGTCATACTACACGTTAATGTCAAGGTCATATGCCACACATCAGCCATGTGTACTGTTAACCTGTGCTGGTCCACATGGTGTAACATGGGGATGCATGCTTACTACCACGATTGTGTGAAATGCATGGCTTCTGCTATGACACATGCATGCTGTTGTGTGCAACCCAGGGATGTATGATAACTACCACTATTATTGTCTGAACTGCATGCCGTCTGCTGTATGACATGCATGTTGCATGCCTTCTGTCAAATCACATGCATGGTGTGTGTCTGTGTGTGTCTGTATTGTAATGTAGAGTCTTTGTTTGCCCTCACAGGTGATGTAGGTGCGTTACCCTCCTGCGGTCCATCTGATGTTAGTGTCCCCACAGACTCTAGCAGTGATGATGAACATATGCTTGAGGCACAGACAGGGTTGTCAGGGGCTGAATCTGTGCCATTGGTTGCCATTCCACCTATATCCCCCTCATCCCCGCACACAGATCTCATGCCAGCATATACCCCATCACCAGTGACCATAGAGGAAGGACAGTTGGCATGTAGTAGCTTGGAACAAGAAAGTGTGGTGGCTATGGAAGGTGTGTATTCACACCATGGTGTCATGCAAATGACTGGAGATGGGCCACACAGGCATGTGGCCAGTGCTGCTCGTAGGAGGACCTCTGGCCAACATGCCCCTGCAGGACAGAGTGCAGCAGCTGGTGTCACCAGACGCATGTTTCAGGCTGTAATGGTGGCACAGGCACGTGCTGAACAGCAGAACAGAGGCTTCAGAGGGCTGCTATCCATTCTTTAAACAAGATCCAGGCAATGGCAAATGCTCAACAGCAGATTGCTAAGGTTTTGGACAGACGATTGGGTGACATAGTTGGACTCCTTGACCGTGGCATGACAATCTGCGAGTGTGAGCTGTCAGTGCTGGAACATCTGGTAGGAGTGAGGTGTAGCATACGTGGATGTAGGCCAGCTATGTCACCCGGTGCAGGTCTAAGTGAACGAGCTACCTCACATGCCCGCTCCCATAGTGGTGGTAGCAGCAGCAGTGCAGCTGGTGCTGCGCTGTCCACACCAGGACACAGCAGGCCACGTGCACATGGCCCTGGATGGTCCCAACAGGGACACGGTTCCAGTCAACATGTGTCATTGGACAGTACCCAATCTGCACCTCTGCCTGGTAGTGCCTGTTCAACCCCTGGCAGGCACAAGTCACGTGGCCGTGGCCAGACACTGTGAGCTGTAAAACTTGGTCTGTACAGTCTGGAGCTGTCAGTAATACCCCTGTGTAGGCCAGACACATGGCAGAACTGTGTGCACACATACACGCACACACCAGAAACATCTGTAGAGCACCGCAGCACACACATGCATAACAACCACACATGGCCAATTAGATCACAGGCCCTAACCCACACACATGATGTCATCCACTGGTGCAGCCTAGGCCCCTGGCAAACATTATCACCCTGTGTATATGATGATGCCTGTGCTGCATCCCTGTCATCTACACCATTGGTGCAGGGACATGCTCATATGGTCTGAAGCACAGGGTTAACAGAATAGGGGAGATAAGTGTAGATTACAATTGTTGTTTACTGTTGACACACAGCAGACATACCATGTAGTACAGGTTTAGAATGCATTGTTTTCTGTTCACAGTATGTGCCTTGGTAACAACAGTAAAAGCATGTTGGTCATGATGTCCTGCTTCCCTCCTTCAGATCTAATTGCATGTGCCATTGAGTGTCAGTGTTTGCACTTAGTTTCCCATGTGTAAATGTGGACTACTCACAGGTATGTATGGCAATACCAGCATGCTATTCGTAGCTTCAACCTCACTGTTAGAAAGGCTGATATTCCAAAGATGTCTACACATCTACTGATCCAGGAGCATGGGAGCTGTGTACTAAGCTACAGTGGCTAGAGACATGACATCCATACCGGGTGACATCACAGGTACAGTTATATGGGACGGGGAGTTTACATAGCAGTCTAGCTGATGACAGGGGTAGAGGCCAGTTGATAGCTTGAGGCCTCACTGTGTAGCAGTAATACACATTCACATTACAGGATGAGAACACACAACTACACACACAGGTATTCACACACATATATTGAGACACACAGTAACACGCACACACTCACAGGGTCAATGACACTGTAACACACACACACACTTGATAGTGTTGAGGTGAGGACCCCTGCCTATGTGGTAATCACCATTACAGTACTGTGCATCCATATGACGTGACATAGAGAATACACATGTACAGGTAGTCAGTAGTGCCCAAGATCGACGGCATCGACAGGGTAGTAGATTACATCACCTGGAGGGGTTAGGGGTCCTATCTGTTCACTATGGTAACATACATCCTCACTCCATGGACCAGACAGCCATACATACACACACACACTGTGGAGTCCACAGTTGAATGCACCTATGTCATGCACATACAGATAGCTCACATGTGTGTGATACAAACCCCACCCCTGCCTATGTCTTGCTTTCTACAATGCAGTATGTACAGATCTCTACAACAGTGTACAGGAGAGTGAGTAACAATTGGGATGTATTCCCCACCATACGTGGCATATATGGACACACAAGCAAACACACATGGCAGTACTGTGAATCAAACACCTGCTATCATATGATACGTATGACAGACATGCAGCAGTATTGCCCGCATTACAATGTGTACCGATGCTACCTTTGGCAATTGTGCTGATATATGCACACAGGAGGTCTTAAGTGTTACAGGTGTCAAGTGATTTACAGTCAGTGACACCCTGACCACTGTGTAGGTTGTTATGTGTTCCCCTTCAATTAACAGAACCATAGCTTAGTGTTTGCACATGTTATTGTAGGACTGCTTGTGACACACCTGTGAGCTGTTCTCAGCAAACATCCATCTTCAAAGATGGCCCACCACTTAGTTATGTCCACACATCCATCCATACCTGATGTACATCTTACCGTACTGTCAGTATATCACCATATACAGTTGGCAATGATGGGGCTGCATTGCAACTGCATGTTGTAGTAAGATGCACGTCACCTACAAGCATCAGCTACTGCACATGCATGGTAGCTGAATGGACACCACTACATGTACATGTGTGTAGGTCCTACATTTCTGCCATTTAGCCATGTTTATAGGCATTACAGTTGGTGGACATGTGTGATGACATACATGACACATGGACTGTTGTATGATATGATAGTTGTCATGGGTAACCATTACAGAGGGAATGTTAACTCAGTCAACATTGATATCACACCTTATGTACTGTTAGTATTCAACAACCATGGACCTACCTTTCATGTGCATGTGTGTAATTGCTGTAGCCACCTGTTTGCACGAAGGACAGCAACAGCTATGCTATATACATATGTGTTGTGTGTGTGTGTGGCATGTACATATCCATGGCAGGTACATGTATGTCGTATCCAAACATGAGGGTGTTTACTGGTGTACAGCAACAGTCATCTGTTACTGCTGTATATGACCCAGGGCCCTGTTACGTGTACAGCTGACCTGGTTACAAACAGTGGTATCATTGCATTGCATAACACATGATGCAACTGTGTTAGTACATGGGTAGTCTGCACAGTTGATGTAGAGCTAGGTACAGTCCACTGGTCATGTGTCACATGGTGTTGTACTACTATATGTTCTACCACATGTATGGATGTGTGTTGCTAGTCCATGGACCTGGTGATGTCTGAGGGCTACATCCTAGAATGTGGCTTTTGACAGTGTGATCTGCACCTGACACATCTGTGATGCCTTTTGAGGGTGTACTGGACAGTACATGTGAGTGGCCTTCATGTACGTGGGGACACCACCACCTGGAGTGGTCCGTACCTGTGTTATGGCCCACATGTCTGTATCCGAGGTATACGGTGGTAGTGCTATTGGGCGCAACTGAGCCTTCTGCCAGGTGTTCGTCACTGCACAGATGTCAGTATTCCCCTTTGTTGGATCTACATTGGGCTGCTGTGATTACGAATGCTACACATATAGCACTATTTAGCATACACATAAAATGTAGTTGTCCTGTAGGTGTCAGGGTGTTAACCTGGTCTCAGGAAATTTGACTATGAATGGCATTATATGGGCGAAGTAGCCACTCCTGGCAGGACATCACCACGGGTGGTAGTAGTGTGCCAGGTTTAGATTGGTACATTTAAGGTGACGGACAGCAGCAGACGTGTAGAAGACCAGTGTCAGATATATGTAGTGCAGTGTTCCTGCTAACAATAACAACTATCAACACCGGAGTCCATTACAATGTGTTGTTCATGTCTAACTGTAATAGCATGGCCACTGTGCCCTTCTGTGTTTAGAATCAGAGTGCATACAAAACAACCCTGTGCTACTAAGTGTGTGAGCATGCCCAGTATAACATTGTGTAGATGGACACACAGTGCATTCCAAACGGCCGTATGCTACTAAGTGTGTGAGCATGCCCAGTGACACCTTGTGTTGGTTATGTACCTCTATGTGTATGGGCATGGCCATTGTAACCCTGTATAGCGCTAGTAGTCGTCCAGTCAACAGATGGCCATACCCCACTTCAGGATGGATTCCTACATTGAACACACAGGTTCACAGGTATGTACATCATAACTGCCAGCATCCATGTTGATGTCCGCATTCCTAGAAGGTCATATTGACAGTCTTGAAAGGTGTAGTGTATGTGGTGCGGCTCATATCTATGTAGTAGTGTAATAGTGGTCTATAGATAGGCAGTTGCCCTGATCCCACCACTGGCATGTGTTTGTCTCCATCTGCCTGGAGACAGAAATATGCTTTTAGACTGCTCACACTCCATACAATCCCTATCGCCGACTTTGCCATTGCTGATGATGTCACCCACCTAGAAGTACACCTCTGGGAGTGTTGTGTCCCAGTAATCTTGGTAGCACATTCTGTAACTGCATAATGCTGTAGTGTGATAAGGTAGTTAGGTCGGTGTTCTAATCCCAGCCATGCCAACTGGGTGTGTGTGTCTCCGTCTGCCTGGGGACAGAATAATGCTTTCAGACTGCTCACACTCCATACAATTCCTATCACTGACTTTGCCATTGCTGATGATGTCACCCACCTAGAAGTACACCTCTGGGAGTGTTGTGTCCCAGTAATCTCAGTAGCGTGTTCTGTAACTGCGTAATGCTGTAGTGTGATAGAATAGACAGGTAGGTGTTCTATTCCAAGGCATGACAGGTGTGTGTGTGTTTGGCAGTCATATCCTATGTGTTGGTGTCTGTGAGTGGCTAGCTACTGGATATGTTGAGGAACGTGTTTTGTTTTCCTATATAGTGGCCATAAATGTCACAATTGGCCAAGAGATTGGGTTTGCAAGACATACACATACATTCGGCAATAGGTCTGGTGAGTAATGTCAGCAGCCCTAATCTTACCCTTAATACAGTCTGAACCCATGTGACACACAGAAACACACTTGCCTTGATATTAACACCAGTACATAATACAGGAGGCGCATGTGGTTTCCTTTTCATTCTTGTCTAATGCTTTGGTGTCACATGGTCTGCTGTTGAGATATATATTCTATATCTACGTATGTATGTGTGTATATATATATATATATATATATATATACACATATATATATATACACATATGAATATACACATACATACGTAGATATATCTACGTATGTATGTGTGTATATATATATATATAGATATATATATATATATATATATATATATATATATATATATATATATACACACATATGAATATACACATACATACGTAGATATACACTGACTTTGCTATTGCTGATGATGTCACCCACCTAGAAGTACCTCTGGGAGTGTTGTGTCCCAGTAATCTCGGTAGCGCGTTCTGTAACTGTGTAATGCTGTAGTGTGATAGAATAGATAGGTAGGTGTTCTATTCCAAGGCATGACAGGTGTGTGTGTTTGGCAGTCATATCCTATGTGTTGGTGTCTGTGAGTGGCTAGCTACTGGATATGTTGAGGAACGTGTTTTGTTTTCCTATATAGTGGCCATAAATGTCACAATTGGCCAAGAGATTGGGTTTGCAAGACATACACATACATTCGGCAATAGGTCTGGTGAGTAATGTCAGCAGCCCTAATCTTACCCTTAATACAGTCTGAACCCATGTGACACACAGAAACACACTTGCCTTGATATTAACACCAGTACATAATGCAGGAGGCGCATGTGGTTTCCTTTTCATTCTTGTGTAATGCTTTGGTGTCACATGGTCTGCTGTTGAGATATATATTCTATATCTACGTATGTATGTGTATATTCATATGTGTATATATATATATATATATATATATATATATATATATATATTTATATACACATACATACGTAGATATATCTACGTATGTATGTGTATATTCATATGTGTGTATATATATATATATATATATATATATATATATATATATATATATATATATATACATACATACGTAGATATAGAATATATATCTCAACAGCAGACCATGTGACACCAAAGCATTAGACAAGAATGAAAAGGAAACCACATGCGCCTCCTGCATTATGTACTGGTTTTAATATCAAGGCAAGTGTGTAGGAGGTCTCTGTCCACCCCATAGCGCTCCACTATCTCCAGCTCATGTAGCCCCTGGTAGGTTACCCTGGGTCTGTACAGTCTTCTCTGTCTCCTCACTGAGGGTTGTTCAGCAGCATTCACATCCTATATCATATATATATGTGTGTGTATATATGGGTGTATATATACATCTGTGTGTCAGTTGACCAATACATTTCCCACTCATACGCACTTACACATGCATATTGGGTTTTATATATGCTTCACCAGCATACCATTGCCTTAGTCATTATGACACTGACACTTCACTCCGGTTATCTTTTAATCGGTATTTAGCACATTGTACAGCGGACAGATGTCGCAATATGTTCATGTACGGATTACCGATGGTAATTGGGATGTAATACAGTGTCATTTGACTTGTTCCTAGTCTGCACAGCCTATTATTCTGGCTACTGTCTTTGTTTGTCTGTGCACATTCATATTATTTATGTCAGTTAATGGAGTGCATGTGTTACATAGAATGTACTTCAACATATTGTTGTCTGCATGTACGTATGCATATATACCTATTACGTACTAGCTGACCTACACGGGGTGGTCCATTGGAACCAGCCCGACCAACCCTGGCACTCCTGGATCCATAATCGCATACCCATAGTTCCTCCACCCGACCCGTGTTGAGTTTCCATGCATAACAGCCATTATCCACTTTATATCGCAGCCATGACACACCTTTACACACCACCCTCTCCAGAGCGTTTGGGGCCCTACACACATTTTGTACCACTTTGTGCATTCACAAGGTTTCCCACCATTTATATTTGCACATACTTGCCTTCCCTGGTGTTATGGATTACAGCCATTTGCGGTTTACAAGTGTAGGTTGTACCCAACATGGACTACATTTCATCTGTGTGTAATGTAGACGTAGCAGTTCAATGATGTTAAGCCTACTGGTAGAACCCAGCCTCTGCTGTGAATAGCGGTGTTCTGCTCACTGTTGGGCAGCTTTATCTGACATATGCTGCAAGCACTATATAATACCTTAGTTTCTCTCGCTTCCCTTCACAACCCTTGTGTATGCTTTATTCTTACAGCGTTCATTCTTCAAATATATATATATATATATATATATATATATATATATAAAATATAGATATATTTCATGTCTGTGGATATATATCTACACACACACACACACACACACACACACACACACACACACATATATATATATATATGTGTGTGTGTGTGTGTATATATATATATATATATATATATATATATATCTGTATATAAATTACATCTGTACATAAAAACATACATTTCCTATGCTGGGAGCTGCTTACACCCGCGCAGGTGCACTCGCCTATACTTACTGTGAGTTACATATGTTTACTGCCGCTTATTTGTGCTTACGTGTGCCTTATTCATTGTGACAGTACCACTTAGATTGAAGGAATATGGTTAATGGCCCCATATGAAAAACACGATGTTCATCTTTACATGTTTAAATGTTGGCTTTACAGCACAGCGACATTCATTCCACAAGGAAGATGATATGTGCTATAGTCAAACTTGAACCAGGAATGCCTTTACATTAGGCAGATGCTCTAACCACTACACTATTGTTATTCTGCTTCATTTATATGTATACCCATGGTTCATAGTTACCCGAACACACGCCTCAACACTTCACTTACACAGCAGGCATCCATTCTCCTGCTGGGAAAACCGCAGTACTACATATGTGCCATTCACAATTCCCTACTGCTCTGGACCCGTGCTGCATGTTTACTCACTCCAAGGATATTCAGAACTCCAAATCTTTTAGTCCTGGCACATACGTGTGTTTGATTGTCAAGGTGTCCATGTGGTCATCCAGGTTTAGGCTTGTCCGACTGGTGACCGGAACAGCCCTGTACCCATTTGAAAGTCAGAATTAGCACATGGACAGAGTTAGTCCCAATGTTACCATTCTACTTGTGTTTACAGGCGCAGGGGTTTGCCCACCTCTGACCAGCTTGATATGATGGCACTACATAATACTGGGTGGGGGGTTCCGCTGGTGTTTCCCTTCACATTTGTTACGACTGCTTTATTGTGACCATGTTCATTTATAGATATATATATATATATATATATCTGTCTGTACATACACATACATATACATCTACATACCTATTTACATTTCCCATACTGTTGAATGTCTGCCACGCATCCCAGCTGGCTTTACCTCCCTATATCCGATGGACATTATTTTGGCCATCACATAAAATTAGTGGCCCTTGCATGGCTTGGACCCAGAAACAGACACACCTTAGTCACCAGTTTGACCACTACACCATCTGTGGTACATTCCGCATGGATGGTAGCTAGGATATATGACTTCACTACAGGTATTCAACAGTAGTGGCAACAAATGTGACAGTTGGTTGGTGTACATATGTGTACGGACCTCTCAACCACTCCGGGACTAATTTCAACAGTAACAGGGACAAGTTAAGGACAAATCAGGGACAATCACGGACACTTTTAAAATATTAGTAGTATTAACTTGAAACGTTGACAGAATCAGAGCATATGTATTAATACTTATTTTCTGAAGTAAAAGACATCTATTACTCTTAATTATTGCCATTATTCATTCAGTGTAATTCACCGCCTTTCCTCCAAAGGTCACTGGCTTTAGGGGGATTAAGAGGTTGGCCAGTTATTGTGTGAATGCTCTGACCATTGGTAGGATTGCCATCTTTTCATATGGCCAGGATGGGATCTATTCGGGACACACCGGATTTTTCATGGCAACACATACCCACATTCAGTACAACAGATAGTACTTTTGTTTTATGCCTAAATGTAAGCTTATTGTTGTAGCAGTTTAGCTGCTGCTTCTGTTTCATTTACTTGCTTATTCTGTTGCTTGTAACATGTAGGTATTTTACATATGGAAATAACTATTGTCTGTGACTATTACATAAGATGTGGGACATAATTATGTCCTACGATCGCAGGATATTTTACATTTATAATGGTTTTGGTATGGACACAACTGCTCAGAGGGGGACTGTCCCTCACAATGTGGGACAGGTGGTAACCCTGACCACTGGGCTAGACTTAGCTATTGGTGGCGCGCTAACACGATGCATTTCACTTCCACTTGGTATAACTATCAATACTACAATAGAATACAGGCACGGGGTTTTAAATGTCATTTGTTCGAGGGATGGGGACTCAATATTCAGCTACGTGCATTTGTGTTTGCTTCTTATTTTTGTGTTCGCAAAACTGTCTTGCATGCTTTGCATATGTTTTAGTATCCATGGACACTGACAGGTGTGATTACTATTAGAGGCAGGCTGTACTATTCAGCATTTTAGGTTGCACGTAAACAGCCGACATGTCCACGGCTCCATGCGGCACTTGGACACGCCCCATGCACTCGTGCATGTTTCCTATGCACGTGGATGTGGCAGCAGCGTGCCTTCATTAATATGCATATGGAGCTACTGCGCCATCTCTACACCGCACGGTCGGCGCAAGCCTAACGTCGTCCTTGCGCCGAGCTTCATGAGTTCCGGGGTTAGACTGTTTTCCTTAAGCAGTTTGTATTGGTTGTTTCACTATTTAATGGCAAACCAGTACAAAACAGAAAAGTCAATTAAAATAATGCATTATTCATGGCAAAATAATACTTTGATATCTGCTAAAACAACCATTTTCATTCTGCACAAAATTAAAACACATTTACAATATTTACAAGAATGTCTGACATAAACATTATTTATTTATTTAATAACTTACTGCAGCAGCAAAGATAGATCATATGATATAATACTGATTACATTTCACACTGAAGGGTAAGGAAGCAAGAAACTGTACCATGTTTACTGTAAAATAAAACTTGTCTGACTACATTGCTATGCTATTGCAGTTCCTATGAAAGTAACTATAATGAAGGATGTACAACTGTAGCCAAGTACAACTATGATTTCAACAAATATGACAGGCAAGGGACTCGGACAAAATGCAATGTAGTGCAGTAAAACTAATTTGCTTGTTTAATGTGAAAGAGTACAAGAAATGCCACAAGTAAATGCATACTAAGTGAGGAACACTTGTTTTAGTGCATCATCTAACCTGGACCACAGGGTCATTGTGCAGTATGTTTTTACTGCCTTTCTGCAAACACAGGGATGCCTCAGACTTAACCTCTAGCCACTCAGCTGGATCCCTTATATATGCCGAAAGGCATGAAAGGGTGCACATTATACAAATATGACAGCACTTCTTAGGGTGTTGTGAGGCATGAGCCCAAAGACAGAATGCCTTACAAAACCTTTATCTAAAGTCCCCTATTACACTTACAAATTGAGCATCTGCTTTTTTTCGATCTGAATTTTACATTTTAGTAGTTTATGTACTGCAATTACATGTTTTGTAGTACATTTTAATGTAAAATAGTTCCTCTATTCACGTTAGCTAATTACAAAGTTATAACCCTGCAGAATTGTCAATGTGGAATTTTAGTTTGAATTTTTCAGAGTAGTTATTTAAGGGACACATCTGTCAAACTGTTGTGTGCTTTTACACAGTCCATTTTAAAAACAGCTGCTAATATGCTGTTGCACAATCCAGTTTATAAACTGCTGATGATATTGCACAATACATCAGCTAAGGTCTAGCAGACGTTTCCTTATGAGGAGTTTTACCATTTCAGTTTTAGAGTTCTTCATAATTATGTATATTTCTTTCTATGTGCATTTCCTCAAAATACTGACGAGTAATCATTCTGGTTGCATCTTAAAGAATTGAAATTCATATACATGCAAACAGTAATGCACACCCCACCCCCACCATTTTCAAGTTGATACAGCTGGCGATATGCTTATTGCACACTAAAAATAACCACAAGGGTAATAATTTGATGGTAACTCAATAGCTAATACATATGCAAGTATTGCTCCCCCCATCATTTCTCTTTAGCTGGTCTAGCTGATAGTATCCTTGTTGCCTTTAGATAATTGGATTTCTGTAGCAGTGTTTATTTTCGTGTGTGTGCGTGTGTTTGTCTCCTAGTCTAGGCTGGCTACATTCCATTGCTGTTGTCACTGTTATTTCTTCATGTATTCACTTTGTCCCTGGGAGTCATAAATGCTGCAGCCAAAAAGCCATTTTTACAATCACTGAAATTAGATTCAAAGACACAGTAGCTGTAATGAGGAAAGACCACATTACTCGCTAATTTACATTCCTCTGTAGTGCTAATCAGACCTTTCTTTGATGATTCCCTCTGGCAGATCATGCATTGTGTTGGCATAGGCAACCTCCCTCATGCATTCTTCCACATACACGTCACCTGCCATATCTCTTCCTGTACAAAGTGCCCCTGATGTATACACTTATTTTTTGCCTTTCCCTCATAAGTCATGGATGTACAGGGTATGGAGCATTTTTTAAGTGAGTTTAGGATGATAATTGTGTGTCCCTGGTGTCAAGAGTTACCCCCAATACTTCTTGAATGCTGCAAAACTGTTATTCTATTTACTTTTTTAAGAGAGTTTAAGGTAATATTTAAAGAATATCCCTGGTGTCTAGTGTTCTCCCTGTCATATGTCCTTCATGCTTTTAAACTTAGTCTAGCAATATTTTAAGTGTGTTTAAGGTAATATTTAAAAAAAAGTATTACTAATATCTAGTACTTTCTCCACCTATGTGTTTTGTGCTACAGAAGTGTTGTTCTATTAACTTTTTAAGTGACTTTAATGTAATGTTTTGGTATCCGTGATGTCTACCCCCCCCCAATCCATACTGTTGCTTTATTAACTTTTTAAGTGATTTTTCTGTAATATCTGGTATCTTGTGTTCTTCCTGCCCATACATCCGCAAATCCTGATGATACATTAACTTCTGAAATTAATTTAAAGTTGTATTTAAATTTTTTCTGGTATCTAGTGCCCTCCCAACCAATATTGCAGAATTTGCTTTAAGTTCAGAGCTATGACAAAACCCCACCAAATGCACACACATTCACACATTTATGCAACTTGGGAACAGAATGCAGCTCATCAACAAGACAGAGCTTTAGTCACTAGGGATACTCTTTAAATATTACCCTAGGTTACTTTAAAATTTAAAAGTACAACAGGAAGAAATAAGCTTCAAACCCCACATCCTTAGCTAGTGTAAACATTGTCTTTATAAATTTATTTAGAGACAATAAATTCATGGTTTGATTGGATCTTTTATGTCATTTTTGTCAAAGAAGCCTTGTACTCTGAATTGAAAGGCCATGGAAGTCTGTTTATTTCTAAGTAGCTGGTCCTGGCATCCCTTTTCCTAATTTTTTCAAGATTTTCTAAGGGAGTGGAAATTTCATTGTTGTCTAAATTCATTTTTTTCCATTTATTTCTGGTTTTATTTCTGGATCTTAATAAAGATTTTACTTTTGCAATGACTGTGGTAGCACTGTCCTCTCACAATCTTTGTTTTATGGGTCATTGTTTTTCTAGAATTAGTTGTGTTATATAGTTGAATACTGTTAATGCTGTAGTAGGGATTGATAATTGCTAAACATGTACCAAGATACAAGACAAATCTTTAATAATTTCATTTTAGATTCAGAAAAGTATCTAATGGTTACTGTTACTAGTAGAATTTTTGGACTTTGAAATGAGAAGGTTTTGAACAGGAAGGTGATTTCTGAGAGAATTCAGGAGGTATGGTACAAATGAACATTTTTGGGGGGAATATTGGTTACAAGTAAGTCGAGTAAAGGACTTTTCTGTTTGTTAATTAGATTAGGTTTTGTAGGAGAGCTCAACTAGTTATGATTAGAAAGGAAAAAAGACGATATGTATTTTAGGTCTAAGTTAAAATCATCATTCGTAGATTGCTACAGGTGACAAGTTTTAAAAAAAATTGTAAGGTAGCCCCCCAACCCACCCAAAAAATGGGGCAAGGTGACATACCGCTAAGGACAATTTAAGATTGTGCTAACTGTTATTTTTATTATTAACAAATCTGCAACATCTTCATATGGGAAAACTTTTTCCTAGCAATTCGGCAGCTGTCCTTAGGTTCTATTTTTCCCAAGGAGCAAAGAGCCTTAGTCTATTTTTTCTGCCATACTGTATTGAAATGTCAGTGGTCAACTGTTCTTCCTGTCATTTATTTTTCTCACTGGCATACATCACTATCTACAGTTCACTGTGCATATTATTGATAATATAAGATAAAGAAGTAAAACTCAGTTTAGAAATGTAATATTTATAACCGTTTGACTATACAAAATCCTGAATCATTGCAAAATGTTGGATATGATGGAGATTAAGTTTGGTTGTTTTATCACAAGGACATGCTAGAAATATTAGTCTAGATATTTTTGTTAAAAATATATATTCTTAGAAACACTCTACAGATATGCCCACTAATGCATACATCAGTATACTTTGAACAAACAGTGCCCACAAGAAGTTTTACATAAACATCCTGCACCCCTTAACTTGTAGCAGTACTAAATATAGGAAGGATACTGGAAATAATTTAATGTGTATAAAATACAGCAAATGCACATTATCTTACAAAAGAACACTTTGTCATTATTTGTTTTTTCATATCTGTTTCATCCTGTTAGGGGTCAAGGAGGAATGTAAGCCTAAAACCAAAGACACCAAAGGATTGCAGCAACTTGTAACACTCGGACCAACAGTGGAAGAGAAAATTCAAACAAACAATCAATAGGTTTTAACAACAGTAAATTGATGATTCTCTGTTAATATTATATATATTAATGGTTAAGGTTTACACAGGTGGGATCACTAATGTGTGTATATATATATATATATATATTTTCTTCAGCCTTTAATAGAGAATCATCAATTTACTGTTGTTAAAACTTTTATACAGGCATATTTTGTATAGTAATTTAATTGCATATCGTATTGAATTTACTAATAATTATGAATTAATTTGGCTTTAGCTAATTATTAACAATATATTAAGTTAGTTTCTTGTAGGATTTATTGATTGTTTGAGGTTGTTTGAAGTAATATGAATAATGAATAACTTTTTAGCGTTATGGTCACTTTTATTTTTAATTTTATGGCCAATTAAGGTTGTAACTGTTAATTAATGGAAGTATTTAAACATGTTTTCAACAGTATGGAGTAGTTCTGAAGAAGTCTTATGGTATAAGACGAAACCTAGGTTAACTATTACGACTGCGTTGCTGTGTACTGGTTGTCAGATTTTAATAAAGTGGATTTTATCTTTCAGATGTGAATTTTCTCTTCCACTGTTGGTCCGAGTGTTACGAGTTGCTACAATCCTTTGGTGTCTTTGTTTTTTGGTATTCTGCTGGTTTGAAGTTTGTTAGGAATGTAAGCCTGTCTAGTCAAAAAACAAGTCTAAGGCAGTGAATCAGTAGTGGATAGAATATTGATTTGTCATAGTATGCACTCACACAACTGACACATAACCATGGGTAATGATCTCCTGGTCACATAATGGTATACAGTCACGATGTGGGTGAAAACCAAAGCACCTAGCAGAAAGAACTAATCCTTTTCAACCTAATCCAGGGTTCTAAGGGCAATGGTAAATAATATAGTTTGTGTGTGCGTGCGCATACATACACACACACACACACACACACACACACACACACACACACACACACACACACACACACACACACACACACACACACACACACACACACACACACACACACACACACACACACACACACACACACACACACACACACACACATACACACACACACACACACACACACACACACACACACACACACACACACACACACACACAAATACACAGGGGTGGGGAGAATTTAGTGTAACCAACGAACATATACAAGGAGGTGAGAAAAAAACATGGTACCAAGAAAGAACCTGTGCAGGCACATCAATAATGTTCAAACTCCATTAAGTGAGTAACCAGGCATGAGGAGAGAATTCCAACTCTTGAGCTGGGAGACAGGTCTTATCACTGAACCAACATAATGACTTTATTTACTGAAGGATACATTGAATAACAGCCTTTCACAAATGTCTTGCCTACATCTACGTATTCTTGGGAAAAGGAAAACAATGCTAATAAAAAAGCATAGACTTGATTAAAGCCGTCTCTGCCCTTTTTGGGTCAGTTACATTATAGTTGCAGCTGAATGATAAATCGGAGATGGACAGACCAGCTTTGTGATAACCAATTTTAGCACATCCATTAGTTTGCCTTTTAAGGATCCAGCCAAATAAGACCTGAGCACCATCAAAAAGCCTGGAAAGCATCCTAGCCACTAACAGGGGACTAAAGTGGTCCAACACTCTGTGCCATCATTATCAAAACTGAACAACAGTTCATTGTATCAGTCAAAGGTTATTATAAAATAAGGCAGTATCCAGGCATGCCATGAATGCAAAGAATACAATATTTATTTGTTTCTTTCTTTGTTTTGCTAATCAGATGAGTCCACTTGTGGAAAGAATCATTGTGAGTGGAGACCTAGGTAGAAAAACTTAAGGATCAAATTGTAAATGTATATAGAAGATATAGACTGGGAGTCAGAAAACTTCCCCACATCATGCTAAGTAGGGTTTCCACCTTTCATTGTTGCTGAAACTGGACTTGCCCCTCACACTTCCATAACACAGCCAATGTCTTGCCCACTTTCCACCCATTTCTTGAAGTCATTGTCACATCACACAAGGGGGAATGCCCTCATTTTCTGGTTGTGATGCCTTTTTTTTCAACAGGCTAGCTATGCTTTTTATACAAAAAGCATAGTAAATCCTATAATTTAACAAACTCTGATAGTCTGTTTCTTTTTTTTAACTAGAATACTGAAGTTTGTACAATGTTTTCCTGACTACTGGACAATCAGTTTGATTTCCAGATAGGAAAAAAAACAGATAGGTGGCAAAGCTAATGCTAAGTGAATATAAATGATAGCAATGTGCATGATGTGTGCAATTCAGAAATCCAAGCTCTGAGAAGCAGGCAGGCCAATCAGCAAAGCTGGGTGTGGTATATGCTAATGGATGTATAACAACATGGTAATGAGCAACATTATTAAAATAAATCTCTTGCTATATGCAAATGTGTCAGAACAAGATAGTGAAGTGATTCATAAATGTATAAATGCTGCGCAACAGAGGTGCACCCACAGCATATTTGAACTCAGCTAAATGTTCATGTTCATATTAAGGACATTATTAACGATTGTCAGGGATTGCTGCAGGAGTAATAAATGTGTGTGGAAGAGACTTTTATTCTCAGTGTTGTGCTTGTTAGTGTGTGACATCATCTCAAAATGTGCCAGGTCATTCAATCAAGCTTAATGTCTAATGGATTTCACAATACCAACATTGTGAACCCATACTGGGCAGATGGAAACACTATCGAAGAAACTGTAGACAAGTATCAGCCTAGTTTGCAACCCTATGGGGGTCATACAGTACCTAGCCCAATGGATACTAAAGTATGTATGGCTTTAGGACCTTTCTGTGGCATATACGAAACACAGTGGGGATATCTTGGGCATTTGCCTAGAGGATACTCCATCAGATGTTCTTCATCTCACATTGCTGCAGTCCTAACACTTGGGTAGTCCGCTGTCCCTCATTCGGCCCGAATGTCAGAGTATAAGGCTGACGTCGGTCAGGGCGCATTTGACTGACATCAGAACGTCAGGGTACAAATGCGCATGACCGACGTCATATCCTCAGTCTTTTTTGCCACATGGTCCGATGCAGAAGCAGTGTTGCAAGTGCCGTTCGGCGTTCTGAAATTTTTCGAATCCGGAGTTTCAGACCGAAGTCAGAGTTGGTTAAGTACCCCGTTGGGGAATATTTTGTTTTTTTCTTGCCTCAGTGGTTTACCGGATGTCAGAAAAAGTGAATAACTGTATTTCTTGTGGGAAACAGATACCGCATAGGGATTACCATAATTTGTGTATACCTTGTTTAGGACCTGAGCACGACGTTGTTGGATGCCGCTTTTGTGCTAGGTTTAATAAGCGCACTATAAAGCGGAGGTTGGATTGTGCAAGGTTGGTCTTTGGGAAGCGGTGCAATTACAAAATGCCGTCGGATGCTCCGATGCCGGCTTCCTCAAAGAAGCGCAAGGACAAGGCAGTTAAACCTAGGTTAGAGGAGTCGTCCGAACCGGACGTCAGTTCTTTAGAGGTGTCAGTGGAACCGGTGGTTCTGACGGAGGCCTCTCTGGAGACCCAGGGAGAAACTTTGATTTTACAGGATGTGGCCTCCCAGGAGGCAGGGCAGGCTGTAGGGGCTTCTCAAGTAACTGTACTCCCCTCCCTTCCTAAGGGGTCTAGCCCTCTCTTTCTGCTTCCAAGGCTTCTCCTAGAGGCAGGTCTAGTTTAGCTTCTGTGGGTGTCACTCCCAGTTCTTCAGGTGCTGTGCCCAAGAAGCACATGCTCAAAATAGCAGAGGATTTAATTACTTTAATTAGAGGCTCTATGCCCCCTCCTGATAAGAGGCCTAGGATGGAACCTGTGTTGGGGGATTATGAGCAGGCTTCGGATGTGTCTGAGTCTTCGGCTGAAGACTTGCAGGAGTATTCTCATTATTCTGATTCTGATGTGGATGATTCTACTCCTTCTGCTTCTCCTCCTGAGGATGTTTCTTTTTCAGAGACCCTTCACTCCATGAGAGAGCATTTTAAATGGGAAGGTCAGGATTTCTCTGATTCCAGGAAAAGGCTTAGGGAATTTTTGTTTTACCCCAGCATAGGCCTTTAGCTATACCTCCTGTTCTGAATGTGGTGGAAGATGTGTTTGCAGAGGCTTCTCTTAATCCTGATTCTTTGCCTCCTGCTCCTGTTAAACTGGATAGGTATTACAGGGTGCCTGAAGCTCATAAGTATCTTTTTAAGAGTCCTAGGGCAGACCCAGAAACTGTTAGCCAGGGGCCTAAGGGTGTTAAGGCTTCTGTTGTTAAGAATCCGGTTCCTGCAGATAAAGAAGCCAGGGCCTTGGATAGATGGGGAAAGAAAGTTTATACTTCTTCCACTCTAGCCATGAGAGCTTTGAATTGCCAGTTTCACATGTTGAAATATCAAAATTATCTCCTTTCTCAGTTGAAATCTAAGGTTGATGCTCTGGCGGAAGGTATTGACTGTAAAGAGTTACAGGATTTAGTGCATGTTTCTGAACAGGTGGGTAAGCATTCTTTGCAATGTGGTTTTGATGCTGTACAGGCCTCGTCTAGGGTGGCTACCACTGGGTCAGTTCTTCGCAGGCATGCCTGGCTGAGGGATCAAAATTTATCTGACCATGTTAAAACCAGGATTTTGGATGCCCCTTTGCAATCTGATGTCTTGTTTGGTTCTCCTGTTGAAGCAGTTTTAAAGAAAATGGAAGACAAGGCTAAGTCTATGCAGACAGTTAAAGATTTTTTGCAGGTTCAGCCTCCAAAGTTTAGTAGAAATTGGCCTACTAAAGGGTGGACGTATCCTTCTTATGATTCCCAGTCTAGGGGTAGATCTAGACGTGGCAGGGGCAGAGGTCAGGGCTCTTTCAGGCCCAGAACAGGAGTTCTCCTGCACAGTCTTCGAGTGAGGGCAGGGGTCAGTCCTTTCGTAAACAGACCCAATGACCTACCTTTTCAGCTGCCAGAACCTTCTCGCCTGGCAGCACCTTTGGGAGGAAGGTTGGCACTTTTCAAAGAAAATTGGAGTTTGATTACCCAAGACAAATGGGTACTGGATATTATACATCACGGTTACAGGTTTTATTTCCATACCTTGCCTCCTTTCAAAGGCATGCCAGACATTCCTCCTCAACAAAGAATAGAGGCTCACAAGCAAATTTCACTGCTACTCCAAATAGGGGCCATACAGCCGGTTCCTATGCCAGAAAGGGGCCTAGGATTTTATTCTCGCCTGTTCCTAGTCCCAAAGAAGGGGAACACGTGGAGACCAATTTTGGATTTGTCTATCCTCAACACTTATCTGGACATTCCCAAGTTCAAAATGTTGACGTTGCAGCAGCTTTTACCTCTGCTGGGCAAAGATCATTGGATGGTAACTTTGGATCTCAAGGAGGCTTATCTTCATGTTCCTATCAGACTAAGGTGCAGGAAGTATCTGCTGAGCTGGGACTTCTCACTATCAGTTCTCTGCATTGCCCTTTGGCTTATCTACTGCGCCCAGAGTGTTCACGAAAGTTCTGGCTCCAGTCATAGCTTTCTTCAGGCTAAAAGGAATTCAGATCTATCCTTATTTGGACGACTGCCTGATTCTGGCTCAAGGAAGGGAAGAGCTTCTTCATCATTTGGAATATGTGATAGCAGTGCTAAGATGCCTGGGGTATTCTGTGAATGAAATAAAGTCCAGTCTAGTACCCTCTCAAGACATGTGCTTTCTGGGTGTGAGACTGAATACAGCATCCCAGATGGCCTTTTTAACCCCGGACAAACAAAAGAGTCTATCCCTTTACTTCCATCAGCTATCTCATCAGTCCGGGCTGACTGCAAGGACAGTCCTTCAAGCCTTAGGGTTCATGGCATCTTGTATTCTGGTGCTTCCCAATGCCAAACTGCATATGAGGAAGCTACAATGGTATCTCAAAATGTATGGACACAGCACTGCCAGGATCTGGACACTGTCATTCAAATAATACCTTGCATTCAAAAGGAATTTTTGTGGTGGGCTCAGGAATGTCACCTAAACAAGGGACTCTCTGTGACCCGGCCAGAGGCGAGTCAGATTTTAACGACAGATGCCTCAGACATAGCTTGGGGAGCTCATCTAAATGGAAAGTGGATACAAGACAAGTGGCCTGCCAGACTACAACATCTACATATCAACATGAAGGAGATGTTAGCAGTCCAGTTTGCATTAATAGCTTTCAAGGATTTACTTCTTCCAGGGCAGGTGTTGATTCTAACAGACAACACAGCTGTCATGTGGTACATCAACAAGCAAGGGGGAACACATTCTTATCCTCTATGCAGGCAAGCAATGATTTTGTGGGAGACTGCTCTCAGTTTACAACTAAGTCTTCAGGCAAGGTTTCTGCCGGAGCACAGAACTCCTTAGCAGATGTGTTAAGCAGACAAATCATGGATCCCCACGAGTGGAAACTGGATCTTCATGTATTTCAGAAATTGACAGTGTCCTGGGGAACTCCAGACATAGATCTGTTCGCTTCTCCACTAAACAACCAGCTGCCAAAGTTTTGCACAAAGCGGTTTCATCACACAGCTTGGAAAGTGGATGCTCTTTCTTTCAGTTGGAAAAATCTTCATGTGTATGCCTTTCCACCTCTGCCTCTCCTCCCAAAGGTACTTCTGAAGGTCAGACAGGACAAGCCAAGGATGATTTTGATAGCTCCAGATTGGCCTCGACAGCACTGGTACCCACTACTGAGAAGTCTAGTACGGAAGCCTCCATGGCCTTTGCCTTTGATTCCACATCTGTTGTCCCAGGAGGACAGTCATTTGCTCAATGTCAAACTTCACTCTCTTCACCTAACAGCATGGCATATTCTGTTTTAAACCATAGAGGGTCTCAACTTCCACAACAAGTTTTGAATGTGATTTTGGAAGCTAGAAGGCCTAGTACAAGGAAAGTGTACGCAGATAAATGGAAGAGATTTTTATTTTGGAGTGCAGCTAAGGATTTGGATGTTTCTGAGCCTGATTTAAGTGTGGCTCTTCAATATCTTACTGAGTTATTGGACAAAGGTTTGTCCTTCTCTTCTATTAAGATTCATGCTGCAGCAATTTCAGCTCACTACGATTGTGACCCACCATTGTTTTCTCATCCTTTATTCAAGCAATTTCTTAGAGGGGCAAAGAATATAAGACCCCACGAAGAGCTCCTACTCCTGCTTGGGATCTCAATTTTGTGTTGGAGAAACTCACTCTACAACCTTTTGAGCCTGCAGCTACTGCTGAGTTGAAATATTTGTCATGGAAGACTGCTTTTTGTTGGCCATTACCTCTGCAAGAAGGGTTTCTGAATTGCAGGCCCTTATGGCAGTTGAGCCTTTCTTAATTTTCACAAGGATAGGGTATCTTTACGTACTAATCCCTCCTTTATGCCTAAAGTGGTTTCTAGTGTGGCTTTAAACCAAACTATTCATTTGCCTACTTTTTATGCAAATCCCCAAACTAAAGGGGAAAAGATTTTGCACACTTTAGATGTTCACAGGCAGTTGCGATATTATTTGGACAGAACTAAAGGGTTCAGACAATCTCAGCAGTTATTAGTTTCTTTTGCTTTGTGCTCTCAGGGCAAGCCCGTGTCAAAACAAACTATTTCTAAGTGGATTGGATTTTGCATTGCTTTCTGTTATTCCCATCATGGCAAGGAGATTCCAGCTGGGATTAGACCTCATTCCACTAGGGCTACTGCCACTTCAACAGCTTTTTTAAGGGGGGTGGCTACTAAGGATATTTTGGAGGCAGCCACTTGGAGTTCAGTGCATACCTTCTCTAGGCATTACCACCTTCCCTTGTACTCTAAATCCAGGGCTGGTTTTGCCACTGCTGTGTTGCAGGGCATTTTGGCAGCTCCTGCTTCTTTATAGTTTAGCCATCCTCCCTTACCTCTGCTTTGGGATTCTACCCAAGTGTTAGGACTGCAGCAATGTGAGATGAAGAACATAGTACAGTTTTGTACCTACCATAAATGTAGATGTTCGAAGATCCACATTGCTGCAGTCCAATTTACCCTCCCTCCTTCCCCTCTGTTGTTTGAGGTGGTTTTTTGGTTGGGTTATCCATCTGAGGTAAACTGCATTTTGTATATTGCATTTTGTATCTATTGTATATATTATACATATTTTTGGTGTTAGGCTAGTTGGTTGTTTAGTTGTGGTCTTTGGGTTTGGACCTTTCTTTTTAGGGTCTTCTGACATCTGGGGCAAGAAAAGACTGAGGATATGACGTCGGTCATGCGCATTTGTACCCTGACGTTCTGATGTCAGTCAAATGCGCCCTGACCGACATCAGCCTTATACTCTGATATTCGGGCCGAATGAGGGACAGCGGACTACCCAAGTGTTAGGACTGCAGCAATGTGGATCTTCGAACATCTACATTTATGGTAGGTACAAAACTGTGCTTTTCTTGATGTCATGCTCCAGCATATAGGGTATCATTTTGTGGTTCCTATATACCCCAGAGGAGAGAGCCAGCACCTTGCAGGATTTTCTTGATATTATTTCCCTTAGGTACTGGAGGCCGTAGACTGTACCCACATTGAAATAAAGATCCCACCTGTATTACTAGGAAGGAGGTACATGACCAGCAAACAGTATCACTCCATTGACTTCCAGGTAGTCTGTAATGTACAGGTCATCATCATCAACATGTGTGTAAGCCACCAAATATGGTGCAAATGTGACCTATACCACTGCTTTGTGAAAAGTAACTTTCCCCAGGGGCATCTTGTTACTGATGTTGGATAAGTAAGCCCTTGATCCTTGGCTTATAACATGCATAAAAAATTTACAAAATTAAGCAAATTAGGAGTATAACTTTGCCCACTCACAAATAAGGAACAGTGAGTGTTAAGATTCATCAGATGGTTCCCTGCAGTATGTCCTGACGTGTGCAAATATAGTGTCAGTTTATGCAATAATAGACAATATCATTTTTAGGAAGTAGTCACAGCAGGGTGGGTGCTTGCAGGATCAGCTGTGTCCAGAACATCAGGCAGTAGAGGCTGAGTCAAACAAGGAGTCAGTGGTGGAACCAGCAGCAGGAATGATCATGCTAGATGGAGTCAGGTTATAAAATGACATGGCACTAGCCAAGAGGCAACAGCCTGCAAATTGCTTCAGAATATAGTAGACAAGAGTAAAGTACATACACTGGAATACAAGTGATGCATATCAACACTAGGCAGTGCATACCCATGCATAGATTGACCAATCTGTTCCTCATACATAGGTAACCAAAGAAGCAATGCCCAAAGGGCATAACACAAGAATTTGCACAGATGAAAAATGGAACACAACATGGAAGTCTTACACAGGAAAATGTGTGAGTGCTGAGAAATATGAAAAGAAAACATACTGCTGTGTGTCCTGTTAGCACTAAGGTGGGGGATTTGATGTGAAATTCTTTGTGAAGGGCTAGTGTCAATGCATTGTGTAATGCAGTAGAGGCACTAGAGGCTGTGGTGGTGTGTCTGTGGGTCTGCTGGAGCACAGCCTCGGCGGTAGTTGCAGCACTGTAGGTTGATGCACTGGACAGCTCTAGAGCATGCATGGCAGAGGTCTCAGCATCCCTTGCAAACGTCAGCTGAAAAAAGCTGTCTCTGCCAGGAGTTGCACTGGATGCAGCATGACCCTGGCTAGATGCTGGTGTACTGCATGACCATGAGCAAATCCTGCTTAGAGAAGTGTCACAAATACCACTGCTATGACTACGGGGTTCTCCTTTGCTGGATGTAGACACCTCCATAACATATGTAGCTGTGGACTGCAGGACTTGTATATTCGCTGTCTTTGGTCACAATGACTACTTTGTGTAGTTGAACTGGATTGACTTCATGGATGGCTCCTCACCCCTAGCAAGTGAACCAAACAGGACATGGCATATTTCATTATTTAAATGTGTCTAGCCAAACATTCACATTTTCATGCATTCCCTTAGTTTATCACACACACCCTGCATCACCCTCACTAACTCTGCCATGGCTGCAGTGGTACTAGCCTGTACCTCCATGATATCCATGCACATGTGCTGCATTGTAACCACTGACAAGCCAACTTCAGCTGGAGAGCAGCAGCCATGTCTCAAGCGAGCACCATTACCCAGTACCCTATGAGGTTCTCTCTACCCATAGGTGCTAGGGATGGATTAAAACATGCCTAATAGAGGCCAACCCAGTTTCCCTGACTGACAGTGTTCCAATTAGCCTGTCCTTCCTGTGAGGTGTTGGTAACCAGGTTATCTGCAGGCACATAGACTATGCCCATGGTGTGCCCAGGAAACAAAGTGGTCAAATTCCCTCTGTCCAACACACACACACACACACACACACACACACACACACACACACACACACACACACACACACACACACACACACACACACACACACACACACACACACACACACAATCTACTTCACTACACCATATCCTACAATCAGGCTGGAGCAGTTCCAGAGTGCTGGTGCTGGGTAAAGACTCATCTGTGAATACATCAAAGTACAATATCCTATGTAAGTATGACTCAGCATCAGAAGTATAAATAAAACTGAGGTTTACAAATATTAATATGATATCAATAAATAAATTAGCAGCATACTTTGTGCAGATGGCTGTGGAGGATGAAGTCCTGATGTACCTGTATACCATATCTCAGACAGCTATAATAATTAGGACAATGACTGAGGGGGGAAAAAGGGATGTATAGGTATTTTTATACAAAATAGATCTATATATCTGGGGTATCTTGGTCTCAGTGGTCAGTCCAACTCTGCCCCAATTTCCAGCACTGCACTATGGGACTATGAAGAGGTGCCCCTGCCTTTGAGAGAGAACAGGAGATACCCTCCTCCATAAGAGGTGGATCACTCATCAGCCCCTGCACCAGTTGATTTACCTTCTGTGCCAGAGATCAAGCTCTTAGTATGGCTGCTGGTATGATGTCAGTAGTACTATGGTGCACCACCTCATAACTACAGCTGTGGCCATTAACTCCTTTGACATCTGCCAGCACATCATTTCAGGCATGGTCCTGATGGGCCTGGTCAGCTGCATGCAGGCCAAAGAGCCACTAGTCATGGCCATGGAGATGGAGGATCTAGAGAAGCACCTCATTCTCTGTATTGGAGAACTATGGCTTACAGGTGGATTTCTTGGCAGAGTCTGCAGTGTGCTTCTACTTACTGTGTGTTTTGGCATTGCTCTGTAAGGGTGGAAAACAGTAGTAGCATTTCTAGTCTTGGTCCTGCATGCTTCTGCAAATCATTACACCAGCAGTCTCCCCCTTCGTTATATAACATGATGTTTGTGTGCTTAATGGTTATATACCTGTATCCACACTTTGTAAGTAACATCAGGCACATAGGATTACTGAGTAATATCCCCCACAAAACAATACTCATGCAGTTACAACTAACCAAAATGACACAAATGATTTTCTGATGTAGTTTTGCAAATGGAGTGTGTGTAATGTATACAACAGTCAAATTTACTTAGTGAAAGTGGAATCAGAAGTCCAGCATGACTGTTTGAACTGTGCTGGGAGGGATGCACGTGTCTCTCATTATGCTTAACAATCCTTCAGCCAAACATATGCTTTGTCCTTACAGTCCCCTTCTCTATACACCTTCCCAGTATAGTTACGAGCACTGACAAGCCTCTCTCTTATTATGTCACCAAATTCCATAGCACTTAGACAGTCAAACTTGACAGCATTTCCTTGTACAAGCAAAGCTTCAGGTTTACATGAACATTTTTTCTGTATTTCAGATATTGCAGTTTCCAAACTTGGCAGCACTAAAGTTTCTTCCATATCATGATAAGGACCTTTGCATGCTGTCATGCTTACATCAAACAAATTCACATGGCTGTGTGTGATGATTATGTTAATTATGGTTCAAATCATTATTGTTTCTGAATCACTCAATTTGCACAATAAGCACACCTGCTAACCAACATGCTCAAGTCTCCCCAATGTTGGGCACAAGCCTGAGTAACTACAGGCAGCAATGCATATGTGATCCAGGCCATACCTCCACGGGTGACCTGAAATTTCACATATAACCTTATGGACATGGAGCTGCAGTTGAGCCTGCTTTCTTAACAACACACAAAGGGATATAGGACTCTCACATTTCACGCCTTAAAGTGTCATTGTGACCCATAGTTATAAGGTATCTATACTATCCTAGCCTACCAATGAGGTGCACATGAATGCTTATTAGTGTGACCCATATAGTCCCCATGAGAACTGCTTTCGATGCCAGTATTCTGCCATTTTACCTTGTGAGTTTTTAAGGTGAGACATCATGGCTGGAGAAAGAAAGTGTAGTGCTCTTTTTAGTGCACACAAGTGTGCATAGTAGTCACAAATTTTTCTTTACTTCGTCCATAAAGATTACATCCAGTGGCTAATGCAAGAGGGCTATCAAGGGCCTTAGCATGAGACTGAAGTCTGAAATCGTTTGTATGTTTGATCCTGTAAACATAGGATGGCTAGCCACAGTCACGGCTGCAGTGTATAAACATAGGAGGGTTAGCCACAGTCACAGCTGCAATGTGTAAACATAGGAGGTCTAGCCACAGTCAGGGATGAGGTGTGTAAACATAAAAGGGCTAACCACAGTTGCGGCTGTGGTGTTTCGGAATATCAGAGAGTGACTTAACATGGCATGCAGGATGAAAAAATACATGTTTAAAGAAACAAAGTTCTTATGGTATGTTTGGATTATATATAGAAGTTTAAAACCAGTAAACAATTCAGATTCAGATATAAGGGAGTAAATAAATCAGTAGAATGTAGGACAAATATATATCTGTTATGCATATTCAACATCAAGTAGCACTGTATAAAAAAAGTTGAACAAACCATACTATTAACTAGAAGTATAATATACATGTTATCTGGCCTCATACATGCACACAAATATGTGTGTTTATTTAGACAAGAGCAACAGGAGATATAAATGGAAGTTAGATATTTATAAAAAGAAATGGTGAAACAAAAAGTTAAGAGAATAAAGGGAAAGGTGAGGGGCAGAAAATACAACAGAGTGAAGCAGTGAGGACGTCTTATAAAGGGATTGTTGGAACTCAGGTTGAAAATGAAGTGCAAAAGATGGGAAAATAAGAAAAAATGAAATTATAAGAGGATTAAAAGGGTCAGAAGAGGAATGCAAATTTAGGAAAGGAAGCAATAAAGGTGAAAAAGAGAAAATAAAAAAAAATGTACCAAGACAGTAAAGAAAAAAGTGTGTGTGTGTTCACAGAGATTAAAGTTGAACATAAAAACATGGGATGAGGGTGTCAAGGAGAAAATGAAAGTTTTAAGAGGAGGAAGTAGATTGACAGAAATAAAGAAGTAAAGAAAAATTGAAAAACAGGAAAAATGGACAATAGATGTAAGGAATAAGGTGACACAGAAAATTCAAAGATATAAAATGTAAAGGCTGATAAAAGAATGCAGACAATATATGGCTAAGTATATGCAAATGGGAAAGATGTTAAATTACAGCAGACAGTATTAGGTGCATGAAAAGTTGACTGTACTAAAGTAAAACTAAGATATGTAAGTAGACAATGAGACACTAATTTTGAAGTGTCAGTGGCACAACAGGTAGTACAATTGCCTGAGGTGCAGAAGGCTATGGGTTCTATTCTCACACAAGATAGATTGATTACTTACAGTGCAGCATAAGTGTGGGTGCTTCACTCTTGAGTGTGCCGTCCTTTGGATGAGATATTAAACCAAGGTGCCATCTGTTTAAGCTGGTGTCAGGTAGATGTAAAAGTTTCCACAGCACATCTACAAAAGAGTAGTTTTTTTAATTGATGTATACATTACATATTATTTACATATTTACAAATCTCTATAAATTACAAACTTCAATTTAAGCATTTCCCCCCACTCTTTTATCCACAGCCAAAACATTATTTTTTCCAGAATGTTTGTCAAAGTCCATTTCCACTGTATTTGATTTCATTTAGTCTCTCATTCCATATAGTCCATGAAACATAAAATATTACTCTGTCCATTTCTTCACTCTGTCCTGCTTTTGTGCACCATAATAACCAATTTATATTATGTCCATATTTATTTGCTCATATTTTAACAAACGTTTCACCCAATTATCCTGAAATAATTAAAACTCTCCCATTTCAAAAACACATGCTCACTAGTCTCAAACTCTCCACATTTATTACATATTTTATCTTGCCTTTTCTTGTATGGCATATTTGCCTTAACCAGCAATTTTCTAATAGACAATCTCCACAAAAAATCATTACATTATTTAATCTTTTTACAGTTATTATATCTCATCATTATGTTTTTTTTTCTCATCTATTTTGAAATCTTTCCATGGATCAATCCAGTGAAATGCTTATATTTAAGTGCCATTCCTTTCTATTTTTTTTCACATATATTCTTTTTTATTTTCCATAACACGGTTTTGTTTTGGTTTTCATTTCTTCATTCACAATGCCTTTATTTCTTTTTTTTTTTAACTTCCATTCCTTCTCACAGTTCTTTGTATTTATAATATAGTATAATTTCTATCAAGGTTTTATTTTCCTTCATAATTCCTTTTAATACCTTATATAAAATTAAAGATGCTGCATGTACTATTGGGTTTATTAACCCTAAGTCTTCTTGCTCTTCTTTCATATATTGAATCCCTCTCTTGGCTAGATTCAGTCTAGAGCCCTATATAAAAGAAAATATAATCATCATTAGTTCCTTTTCATACTTAACAGGAATCATATAGATGTTAGCAACATAAACAACTTTTCCTATTACCATGGTGTTCAACAAGTCTACTTTTTTCTATATGAAAATCCATATGATATCCAGAAAGTAGTCATATCCTTTACTTTTTTGAGTACATTATCCCATTGTTATTGTCTGTATTCATTCCTTCCAAATATTATTCCTAATATAGCTATATATTTTTCATTGAACTCGATACCTCCCATCATACCTTCAAAACCAAATGCTTTATTTTTCTCTTTATTTATACTTCATTTACTTCTTCCATCCATACTTTATTTTTAACAATTAGTACAATATTATCCAAATAATTATTGGCAATTGTACTTCCTTCATTTCATATCCACCACTACTTGACATTTTATTAATTTCCTTCACTATTATTATTATTCATAACTAATGAGAAAATTATACTACTAGCTAAGCAGCCCTGCTTTATTCCACATTCTATTTTTATTTCTTCCCCAATACAACCATTTACATTTAGTTTCACATGGTTCCTTTAATAAACTGATTTTGTTACTTGTAATTTTTTTTTGCTTACGTTATATGCCTGCAAACTTTCCCATAATAATTTATATTGAAGATTATCATAGGCTTTACTTACCCCTATCATAACCTTCACTTCTATGTTTTATTCAATATCAGTTATTTCTCTTATTATCCATACTAACTCTTTGACTTCCTTTTCTTCCAAATGCATTTTGGTCATATATTCTGTCCATTTTTTCTGTTACCTTTTTGTTATTATTCTCATGAAAATTTTATAATTTGTATTATTCAATGTTATAGGTCTCCATTTTTATCTCCTCTTTATTTCCTATTTTAAATATAAATGTTATAACTCCTGTACATATCTCTTTCTCTTTAATTCCAATTTCAGTCATTCATTCATAATTATGGAAAAATAATTTTTTGCCACTCCATTTTTTTATATATGCCACATTATTTTCTGTCCAGTCCTGTTGCAGAATTCAAGTTAATATCTTTTAAAATTTCATTCAAGTCTTTCATAGTTGTTTTAAATACTCATTATCATTGTTATTTAATTTTTCAGCTTTATAAACTTGTTCAATGTTTTCTTCTCTTTTAACAAATAATTCCAATACATATTCTTTAATTATTTACTATATTCCTTCTTGCTGTCTTATTTGCTTACCTTCCTTATTCTTTAATCCTCTTGTTATTTTCCTTCTTTTATTATTTTACTCAAATATGTCACTTCCTATTCTTTCTTTCCTTGTAAACAATATTTTTGTTTATATAACAAGCTGTTAATTTTAATTTGATTCATTTTATATATTGCTCTGTCTTTCATAAAGGAATTTTTCTTCTTTAATAAATCTCAGAATGTTACTTGACTTAATATCTTATCTCTCGCTCTTTTTTTTCTTTTCTTCCTTACACATTCTGAAAACACTTTTTTATACTTCCTATTTAAAATTAAGCCATCAAACAGTCCAGTTCTCATAAAACTCTGTCATATTCGTATGATTTTTTCATAATTCCATAAGTTATTTTTCTTCTAAATTTAATTCATTTTTATTAATTATCTTTATTCCTTTTCCTACTCTTGTATATGCTTTATTTTCCTGTAATTTAACCCATATAGCTGCATGATCTGAAAATTCAGCATACTTAATTCCTTTTTGTTTAACTTTTAAACTGTCAGATATTAAAAAAATAATTTCTGTCCCACTTTCATTCCTTTTATAGGTTCAGTGGTTATTCTTCCATACACTTAGCTTTCCACTTCTCATAATTTCTTTAACCATTTTAACATCACAATTGCTCCTATTTTTTTCTTAAATTAAAATTAAAATCACCCACAACTATAATGTTTATATTTATACAAACATATTCAAGAATATTTTTAAACATGATTTCTCTCTCTTTTTTGTTATATATGCATATAAACTTAGAATTCTATACACACATTTTTTCCAGCTCAAATCTATTACCATAATTCATCCTAGTTCCACTATGGTTATATCTAATATTTTAATGCTTTCCTAACATAATATACATATGCCCAAGCACATTTCTTTTCCCATATTCCAAACTACCACACCATTCCAAAAATTTTCAGTTTGTGTTCTTTCCTCTTCTGTTAATAATCTGATATCTTCTAAAGCAATAATATGTGTAGCTACTGCAGCACACCATTGTAATATACCTATTCTCTACTGCAGCACACCATTGTAATATACCTATTCTCTACTGCAGCACACCATTGTGATATACCTATTCTCTACTGCAGCACACCATTGTTTGTTTGTGTCTTTCGGCTTTTCCCGATTAGGGATCGCCACAGCGGAACTCCATTCTGCTAATGATTGGTAGTTGATTTTTACATGCCGAGTTACCAGCCCTGATGCACAACCTTCAATGAAGGTATACCCATTCATGCATGTCTCCACGCAGAAGATGCTTTAGCTAAGAATTGAACCGGACAGCATCTTACTGTGAGGTGACAACGCTACCGCAGCACCACCACCGCACTGCAGCACACCATTGTAATATACCTATTCTCTACTGCAGCACACCATTGTAATATACCTAGTCTCCTTTTAAGATTTTTCATACTGTTCACATTTAAAGGTAATATTTTCACCTTTTAACCATAGTGAGTATAATAACATTTTTATCCCTTTCCTTTCTTATTTTCTCTAAGCATTATATTTTTGATTTTTTTTTCCTTTCTTTAACTCTTTTCCCTATCAGATAATTTTTATTTCTTACTCTACACCAGTCAGCTTCTTCCACATTTGTCTCCACTGTTTATTTTTCCTTGTTATCTTCTTTAACTTCATGTATAACCTCTTTATCAGTTACATCTTTTTGTACATTTTATTGTATAACACATTGTGCTATCTCTTTATCCTGTATAACTTCATTTTCATTTTCTTGCACATTCATTTCACATTCTAGCCATGAATGACCAGTATTGTCACATTTTTGCAGTTTAAAAAAACATTTTTTGCATTATGCCCTGTTTTACCACATAAATAACATCTTTTTTATCACATTCATTGATTAAATGATCATTTATTTGACAAAAATAACACATCTTTGATTGACCCCTGTATTTCTCAAACCCCCTATTACCACGAGTATTAATAACACTATGTACATGCATAACATTATCATTTTCCATTGTCAGTATTACTCCCATTCCCATCCCTCAGTCCTCTTTCATCATATATTTTTGTAGTATCCATTACTTTTTTACATACAGTTAACAAATGTTCTTTCAGTTTTTTTTTTTTTGCTTAAACTTCAGTTCTAAACTGGATCATTATTCTTTTTTGTCTATAAAAAGCTTGCACCACAAATTCTGACCATGGATAAATATTTTTCTTTTGATCATATGCACCCCAAAATTTTTCCATGGCCTGCTCAGTCTCAAATATCAAGTCACAAAAAGTATCTTTATTAATTAAAATACATGCTCTTACTTCTTTTGCTTTTACACCAAAAGGTGCTATGACAGTGTCCCAAACATCATACCTGTCCAAACTTTCTTCTTTTTTACTGCTCTCACATATTGTGTACTTCTTTTTTTTTTTTTTTTTTTATTTCTTCTTTGTTCCTTCTCTAACAGTTTGTGCATATGTTTTTTGTCTCGGGAACTTTCTCTGGCACAGTCTCTTCTTCACCTTCTTCTATTTTTCTCCATGATGTTGTTCCATGACATTGCTGCTCCATTTTCTGGATTACTTTGGTTTACCATTTCTTTCAAATAATCATCCCTCAACCCCTCCCCCAGTTGGAGGGTTGTAGTTATGCATTTTTTCAGACGTAATTGTCTCTCCTTCAAACTGAAAGTTTTCCTCTGAATCCATCTCTATTTCAGCTATAATCTCCCTTTCCTCCAATGTCACTGCTTTTCCTACACCCACATCTTCAGAAAAAAAAAATCTGGTAGTGATTCTACCATTTCAACCACATTTTAAGCAACTTTCACTCTAGTTTCAGCAAAAGCTAAATCAGCCATGTTTTCTCTCTGTTCCTCCTGGCTGGACAGGAAACAGGAAGTTAGGACATGTAACACAAATCTCTTCCCCCAACTACCAAGAGTAGGAGAAGTTCCATTATGCCCTGACCAAATTTCCCCCAGTGGTATAAATACCACCTTGGGTATCCTCTAAAAAAAGGCTACTAGCTTAGTAAGACTAACCCGGTCAACAAAGAATAAATAAAATAAACAGATAAGTAAATAAATAATTTAACTGGCTTAACTAGTGCAAAACAATATCTGCAACAAAATCTCTAACCATAAATTCCTTCCAACAGATATGCTCTGGGATACATTCTTCCTCCATAGTAATGTGTGAACCATTGTTTCTGAATGGGTTTCATTGATAGCTGATAAAGGATTTGCATCTATCACAGTTTCATCTGATCTTTTCTCAGAGCAACACTCTAGAGAAAAAGAAAACCATTAACATGAAAAAAAATTAAATCAACAAAATTGATGCGAAGGGTGCTTCCTCTTTTAGGCTTACTCTATTTTGATCTTAATACACATGCAGGCAACACTCATCTGCCTTATTTAACTTCATAAATAAATAATTTGAACCACAACTGTATCTCAACTCCTTGTTCAACCTGGAATGATCATTTTTAATACTGCATTTCAACTGAGGCTTCAACTGCAACACAATCCTGGAATGAACTTATTGGACAATAGCCTAAAATGACCATCCTGGACACTCTAGCTATCTTTTTTGATTGAATCCATTGAGATTTTTAGGAAACTAGCAGAAAGGGTTACTTTTCGGGTCAGTTGGGCAATGAGTTTATCATTTGGAGTGACACATTTATTTTAGAACTTTTTGTAGTTGGGCTTGCTTTAGGCAATTTAGCTCAGCAAGTATTCTGTCTAATCTGGGCCACCCACATTAGGGGTCCAGTCTTTAATTTATTTATTTTTGTTTATTCAGGTATAACATAAATAATCCATATCGTAGGTCTTTGAGTCAAAGAGCAGCATATATTCAATTGCTAGTTATCAGCTCAATTTACTTATACTTTGAAGAATATATCAGTTTTTTGAGACTTCTTGAATATTAAGTTTTGTTATTAAAATAAAATCAATGAATTAGGATATGAGCAGCCTGTGCCACCTGGAGTAAATCTTTAATTCTAACTTTTCTTTTATAGTAGGTCATTAATAAACACTTAGCCTTAATGACATCCAGTAAAAACTAACAACCACAACTGATAGTTGAAGTCAACTTCAAGTTAGAGAAATGTAGGTGTAGGTTGGAACTCAGCCACATAATGGAGAGCTGACATGAAGTTTTTAAATGCAAGTTAATCACTGAACTGCTCACTCATACAGTGCAGCACAAAGGTAAATATGTAGTTATTTTCAGTTCATTCATTACTTAGTATTGTATATCTATGGGAATCAAACCTGAAAATTAAGAACTATCTTGCAAAGCTATGTGCTATTGTTATTGTCAGAAGGTGCCCTAACATTATACAACATCATCATAGTGACCAGTACAAATGCACTTTGATGCTGTTCATACTATACTGCCTAAATGTCTGCCTTAGAAGTGAAGAAAAATAATATCTGCTGTCTGCCATCTGTGAGTTTTAACTCTGGCATAATAAACACTTTAAATTGCAGACTATTTATTTTACAAATGTATTTCTGTCAGCAGATGTCATGTGTTTATTCTCCAGCTGTAAAGGCAATGCTTTCTTCACTTGGAAATAGAGTAAAATGCCAGCTTCAGAATTTCTGATGTTGAGCATACATTTAATCATGTTTTTCGTTACCTCTGCTGTTAAAAGAACCTTACTGGTCAATTGTAGACTGATTAAAAGAGATTAGGAGCTCATTCAGCTGATCCAATGAATTAGAAATCAAGTTTCTTTGGGCAGCTAGACGGGCGTGTCACTTTCTACAAGTATTAAGTTGTATCCTATGACAACGATACATCGGCCATTAGAAAACAAAGGAGAATCAAATGCGATCTGTACGTTACATACAATATAATACCTTCAGGGCAGCAGCAAGAGAGCAGGAAATGGCAAACATGCTTCTTCCAAAGAGACATTAGCAGCCTTCTGTGTCATATAGGCCTGTACACTCTGAGATGGAGGCAAAGCATTAAAAAAAAAATCAAGGCGATCCCTAATACTAGATCAATGCCTTAAGTAACAGAACTGTTCACTGAAATGGAATTCATTAGAGAGAGAGTGGCATGCATTCTATTTCAAACCCTGTTTGTGCTTATAAAGTTTCACATTACTTCTGCTTGCATCGTCGTCATCACCACCATCTCCCTTTTTCCCATTTTACAGGTGGCCAGGGTGTCATGTCAGTTGTCATTCTTCTCTGTTTACCTTTCTCAACAGTCATGCCTGATTGCCTATGGCCTTTTCTCAAGCAATCCATTCATCTTTTGGCTGATGTCTTCTTGCCTTATTTATGTCTTGCCCAAATCTGCTTTACAAAAAGTGTCTTCTGCTTTCATGCATGTATGATCAAACTGCCATAATCTTTTCTCTCTGACCTTCTTTATGACTGGGGCTACTTAGCCTTCTGATCCGATGTCCTCATTTCTTTATCTGTCTCACAAAGTGGATCCTGATACTCATCTCATATACTTCACCTCTATTACCTCAAGCTTCCTCATCTCATCAGCTTTCACTGCACACGGTTCTGTGCCATTAAGAAGCGCTGGTCACACCACTACTTCTAGCAGTCATTTGTCACAAACTACCTCTGACACACTGGGCCTGGCTGCAGCACCTCTGATCATGGCGTAGATTACCTCATTTAGACTTCCTTTCTACCCAACCACACCTCCCAAATACTTGAATATGTTAATCTGACTACTTTCACTTCTATCTCAATTTTTTCCTGATTTACTTTATTTGCTACCAATCTCTAGTAGCATTAGTTCATTACTTGTACTTGCATTCTTCATTATTTAATTTCAGAAACAATGAATACAAAAAACAGAAGAGGCAAAGGCCAAACTTAGTGTACTTGCTTAGTGTAGTTATAAATATTTGGTATTTCTAATAATACACTGAAGATATATGGGCACTTGGTTTAAAAATGGATTTAATAAAACCAGTTTCTACTGTCATAAGGGTTTCTTGGTTATTATTTTTCTAATGTAAGAAAGAAGTAGAGTTACTGCATGTAGGGAAGGATGTAAAAAAAAAAACAGAAACTAAATTTAACACCATTAAAAGAGAACTCTTCAGTCAAACCACATTGGTATGTTACCAAATGAGTAAACATGTGCTGCCGATATTTCTAAGGAGTGCAGTAATGGCATTTTCTGTAGAGGGCTGTTTTTCTGAGCCACTTTACTTATGAGTATTTTTCTCCATTATACAAAAAGGCCACTTTTACAAATATAACGTGCCCTTCTTTCTTAACTATGTGGTGCAGAACTTATGAATAAGAAATTACAGGGTATGCCATTTCACAGAATTCTGCCATCTTTCAAAAGAATAAATTATACAGTACAATGTGAATGTGTCTGAGACATATTCATAACCAATAATACAACCACCCTGCTGCGTCGAAGTGCTCACATGAAACTCCATGTCACTATAAGGCAGTGCCTCACTTCCATGTTTTTGTTTATTATGCAAAATAAATTCTCTTTCATCAATAAATTACATATATGCCAAAAATGATCAGTACTTGCATGTTATTTCTTTCTTTTAAAAAAAGTGGCATTTTATTACAGTCTCATGCAGTTACTATCTTCTGCAATGCAAATGTATGAATGGAATGTGGGCATTATGACCTTACAGCCATGATTCATAGGTTCATAGGTTCATACTAGGCTATCTGCCCTAGGGCATTTATAAGCCTAGCCAGAGTGTGTACGGCTTTCGCCACCCATATTAAATTAATTTTGCTATACCCTTTTTCAAGGTTAGTATACTGTGCCTCTGTCTAACAGTGACACAGAAGTGATACCCGGGGTAAACCTACGATCTCCCATCCACTCATCAAGATTCGTCTTGAAGAGAGTCAATGAGGGACTCTGCCTAACCTGGACTGGGATTTTATTCCAGAGTGAAGGGAGCCTCTGGGTTATGAATCTGTCCCTCCAGCATGTCCTATTTATTTCAGTGCTGAGGTTCAAGTCCCTCGAGCGCGTAGCTCGATCGGATTTGGATTTTCTGAGGTGCAGCATGTCCATTAATTCCGGGTTGGACATGGCTTTATACATCAGGCACAGATTGCCTCTGAGCAGGCAGTATGCCACTGAGTAGAGCTGGAGTTTCTTTAACCGGGCAGCATACGGCATCTGTTTGAGCCCCTTGATCCTCTTGGTGAGGTACTTTTGGGGTCTTTCCAGTTGCTGCAGGTGTCTGGTAAGGTACATCCCAAAAGGGGCATTGTACTCAATTATGGGCCTGATGAGGGATGAGTAAAGAGGCACAATGACCTCCCCTGATCTAGATGTGAATCCCTTCATGATTAGGTGGGCTATGTAAAATGATGCCACAGTATGAAGACAAGATTATCAATTTCAACAGTTGGCTAAAGTATTGGTGTCATTCAAAGGGGATCCAATGCCTGTCAGCCTGGGAATAAATATGTCTCACAGAAGTATGATTATAATTTTTTAATATCTCCCCACTTAAATTCAAAATAATACATTTAAGTTAACTGTTAAACCACAAGAAAAGGGTCATTGGCATTAAACTGCTGGAAGGAATTCATAGAAAGGCTGTCAGACAGATCCATTGAATGGAGAGGAAAGGATATGACCTCTGGCTAGAGCTTTTTACCCAAAGCCAAAACAGAAAGAGCAGACATGATAGTGGTGCACAGGATCATATGTGGGAGATGTGAAGGAGCCATTTTGAACAAGGAGGACAGACTGGGAGGGTGAAGGCACATACAGCACATTGTAGGAACTTATTACTTTCTGAATATCCAAAAGTACTTCTTCACAGAGAGGGTTATCATCCCCATGTTGTCAACTAGTGGGATGATCAATGAAGAAGGTATATGTTGAGGCATTCAAGGGGGCAAGGGACAGGTGAAAAAGGGTAAGAGGGAAGGGTAGTAATGAATGGGAAGTAGATCCTTACAGCATATAAAATGGTAGACTATTGAGGCTTAATGTTTCGTTCTGCTGTGAAGCAAATGCAAGATATTTTAACCCATTCCTGTTCTTTCCCAAAAGAAATGGGCATTCACCTAAGCACTGACATACTAATAAATATTAATTATTTTTTGTTTTGTCATCATTATTGCTCACTGATAAATTTACTACTTTATGCATTTATACTAAATTCAAGACAGAAGCTGTTTTCTTCTGATTAAGGATCCCAAGGATACAGCTTATATTTAGAACCAAAAAGTGGAAGTCAGGAACTAGGTCTAGCCGGGATGCCATTCCCACAAAAGGATGACATACTCACCTAGGGAAAATTAAACATCCCCAGTCAACCTGTGGTTCAATGTGCATAACTTGAATTTCAAACTTTCACATTTGTGACAGACTCAGTACAGCAAATTTTGAATTGTGACATGACTGAACCTGAGTTTAGTAGTTTTATCAGCAATGTACACTAGAGGCAACAGTCTGCTTGCTTTGCTAAGAAATTGTATGTGCTTTAAAAAGATAAACACAGTTTTTCCAGCAATGCTTACATAGAGATGCCTTTGGCAAGCACAATCCACCAGCTAGTTAACATAAACTGTTTGTAACGCTTAACTTATAACAATACTTAATATAGGGAAATTAAAGAAAATCTTCCTATTAAAGATATACGTAAAATAATTCTGTAAATCCTCTTTTTCTATTTTTACAAAAGAACACTGTTTCTCATTCATTTGTTTTCCAATTACTACTATACCCTTTTCAGGGTCAAAAATGAAAATAAGCTTATCCTGGCTTGTAATGGATGTAGAGATCAGTCCAGCATGGAATTCCAGACCATCACTGGACGCATTCACAAACCACATCTATACCTGTGGGGAGTTATGCAGCATTGAAGCAGAGATATTATCAATGAACCACCAATCCTAATTAACCGGAGGATATCATGAAAAACAATATCCTTTTTCACACATGCATATGTTTACATATTCTTGAAGAATAAGAGAAAGACTATAAAGCCAATTAATACCTTTTCAGGTTCATTATAGCATAATGGTAACTGCCTAAGTGATGAGAATTGGACAGAACAGTTTTTGGTGAGGTGTTTCAGCACAGCCCTTAGGACAGTTCTTTTTAGTGCTGCAACCAGATAAGACCCGGATACCAACAAAAACGCTGAAACTATATCAAGCACTGCCAAGCAACTAAATTAGCCTAATAGCATATGTCGTCCTTTCGAAAACTAGACATCAGTTAAAAATGTATCACTTAAAGATTATAAAATAAGGTAGCACCCACAAGTGCTGCCACTGCAATGAATACCATTTGGAAAATATATTTTCATTGAAAGTTAATGGAGAAAAGCTTAAAGAACAATATGAAAACACAAAAATGATAATTACATTTTAATAGTCACAAGCATGTTGAAAATACACACATAACAGTGCATATATCATAAAAATTACATACTCGAAGAAAACAGTATCATGGTACACGTGGAATTTATTTATAATATATATATATATATATATATATATATATATATATATATATAGAGAGAGAGAGAGAGACATGGCAATTGTCACTCGTCCAGTCAGGATATAATCCACGAGTCTTTGTGGGTTCTGTTCCAGCAGCTTTATTATGTACAAACACATCAGGATTGAAGCTTAATCATTTTAACTTGGATACATTTATAAACAAACTTGCTATTACACTCATACATGCTCACTCTCTGGCTGCATTCTCAAAATAGCACTTGCTTGCTTTTTATATGCACGTGCCAACCTTGAAATGCTTTTTAAAGATAAAACACATACACCCTATTCTACATCCTCCATCTTTGAGCATTCAGTCATGCAATATAGACAACATTAATTGACATGTAAACAATACAAATAATTCTTTGTCATGCAATTATACAGAACTAGATACATACAAACAATTATGTCCAGGTTGCTGTGTATTTCACACACTAGGTCTAGAAATATAACCAAATCATGTGACATAGAAACTAGAAGTAGGTCTAGCAACTGGGACTCTCTCTATGCTAAATGTTCAACTTTGTGGACATCAGGAACATCATCAGGACTCGAAGTAGAAGTTAAGACACGTTCTGCAACAGGAACATTGTCTAGATTGCTCTGAGATCTAGAGTCTGTATCACAGGAGCAATGCTGTGATATCGATTCTGGTACAGGAAGAAGATGTCTGCGATTCCTGCTGTACTCCACACCTTCAGATTCCATGAAGTAGGATCTTGGCTCGGTACATATACCTGGTACTTGACCAATCTGGTCAAAACCTTTTGCCGTTTGTAACCTCACTGTCTCTCTTTCTTTCAATGGATGAAGAAATCTGCTTGATTTATCATAGCTAGACTTCTGGAAAGAATGTTTTCTGAATAATTGGGCTCTAATTGTCCTGTTGTTCTTAGCATTAGGCCTCAATAAACTGGAACTAATAGGCAGTGTTGTTCTGGTTTGCCTGGATAGAAGTGTCTGAGCAGGTGAGGTGAGCCAAGTATATAGTCACGGGTTATGTTTCTGAGATTAAGTAAATTCAAAAAGACATTGGTATTATCATGCTTTGACCTCTCATGTAAATGCTTTGCACTCTGTACTGCACGTTCAGCCAGTCCAGTTGACTGTGGATATTCTGGACTGCTAGTAACATGTACAAAGTCCCATTCTCTTGCAAATTTCTGAAACAACTGACTGGTAAATTGGGTACCATTGTCAGAAATAACTTTGTGTTGACTACCATGGACTGAGAAATGATGTTTCAACTTGGTGATAACAGCAGTGGATGTTAGATTAAGTAGTAAATCAATCTGAAATCAGTTCGAATAACAGTCTACCAACACTAAGTAATTCTGATTGTTCCACTAGAATATATTAATGGCTACTGTTGACCAAGGTAGTTCAGGAACTTGAGTTAGATGAAGTGGTTCTTTTTGCAAATGTGCTTTAGTACTACTGCATACTGAACAAGAAAAAAGTACTTTATCAATGTCTTTTACTAGAGAAGGCTAAAATAGTAGTTCTCTCACCCTTCTTTTGGTAGATTCAGAACTTGGATGACCATGATGCAAAATCTGGATATATTCATGTTGTAAGGAAATGGGAACAACAATTATAGGACCTTTGAAAATAATGCCATCTTCCATCAACATCTCATCTCTGTAAGGAAAATATATCTGCACTTCATGTGGTACACTAGATTGCTTTGCTGGCCATCCAACATTAATGTGGTGGTTGAGCTTTTGCAAAATAGGATCAGTCTTTGTATGATCTCTCAGCTCATCAAGTCTCGTGGTAGAAAAACTATGCACTTCCATGAAGTCAAAGTCAAAATTCTCTGCATGAAGCTGCTCCATTGTATTTCTGGGCAATATGGATAAGGTATCAGCCAGATCAAGAAATTTGCCTTTTGTATAGACCATTTTGAAGTTGTACTTTTGCAATGTGAGTATCATTCTTTGTAATCTCACTGAAGCAGAATGCATAGGCTTTTTTAGAATAGTGAATAGACGTTAGTGATAAGTTTTGATCTGAATACCTCAACGATGGATATAATCATGAAACTTTGAACAAGCAAATACTATTGCCAAAAGTTCTTTCTCAATTTGAGCATATCATATTTCAGTTTGGGTAAGAGTTCTAGATGCATAGGCTACTGGTCTGCTTCTTGAAGAATAACTGTGGCAAAACCAAATTTTGAAACATCACAGGAAAGAGTTGCTGGTTTATTGACATAGTATCTTAATGTAGGTGGGGTGGCAGTTTTCTGCTTAAAGTCTTCAAATGCCTTCGGGTGCTGTTCCAACCAAGACCATATAACATTTTTGCGCATCAGCTGTCTCAAAGTTGTTGTCAACTCACTGACGTCTGGTATAAACTTGTCTAAACAGTTGACCATACCAAGAAAATGTTGTAGATCCTGAACATTATCTGGTGCTTTCATTTCAAGAATGGCTGCTTACTTGGACGGGTCTGGTCACAAGTCAAGCCAGTGCTGGTGAATAAATTGCCTATTTATGAAACTTCTGGTAGTCTCAATTTACACTTCAGAGGATTGAGCTTTAAGTTCACTTCACATGCTCTGTCTAGAACTTTCTTGAGGTTTCTGTCATGCTCTGCTTCACCACTATCTCCAACTAATAAATCATCTACTATTATGGCACAAGGATAACTTGAAAAAATTTGCTCCATTGCATGCTGAAAGACTTCACTTGCAGAATTTATTCCAAATGACATCCTGAGGAATCTATATCTGCCAAATGGGGGTACTGAAAGTAATCAGTAATGAGGATTTGCGATCAAGCATCACTTGCCAAAATGAACTTTTTGCATCCAAGACAGAAAAAACAGTGGCATTTGGTATTAGGGCTGCGACCCTTCTCATCTGTATGCATTGGATGATGCAGTCTTTTTAATACTTTGTTCAAATCTCTTGCGTCAATACATATTCTGATTTCGTCTGAGCCTTTTTTGTGGGCTGCTACCATGGACGGCACCTATGCAGTTGGTTCTGTAACTGGACAAAATACATCTTGCAGCACCATTTTATCCAGCTGAGCTTTAACTTTATCCTGCATAGCTATCAGAACTTGTCTTGCTGGTCTGATCACTGGACTGACTTCTAAGTCTAACTTCATAGAAAACACAACAGGAAGTTTGCCTAACTTGTCATCGAAAACATCAGCATACTCTGAGAAAATAGCTTCAGTAAAATTGGAACTAGAATATGTGCTTATATGTTGAACCTCTTTGGTAAAAGAAAGCAAATTCATTCTCAGACTGTCTCTGGGACCCAATAATGACTGCACAGGTCTTCGGATTACTTAGAATAAAAAGCTGTAATAGTTCCTAGCCACATAACATGAAAGCACTATTGAGCCCTCTGTTTCAATTTCTTCACCTCTATAAGCTCAAGTTTTGCGCTTCTAGCCAGATTGAGTTGTTTATTAGTTTTCACTTTAGCAAATGTGTCTGCTGACATAACATTACACTTTGTACCAGTGTCTACTTTAAGATCGGTGGAGTTACCATTGATTTGGACAGTACAAAACACTTCATTCTTTGCCAGCAAATTTACTGCATCAGCCTTTTCACTAATTTATGATTAACTTGCTTTTTTAGGTGACCCTTCTTTGTAACTGTGTTAGGTTTGCTAGATTTGCAAAACTTTTGAAAATAGTTCCATTTTTTTACAGTTGTGGCATTGTTGACAAAATGCTAAGCATTTTTCTCTTTTAGACTTATAACTGGCACTACAATTGTGACAGTTAATAAAGCTGGATTTGGGTTTTGTTGACGCACCCTTGTACTGTACTGAGCATGTCTGTTTCTTAGAACCTGCTGGAAAACTATGGGACTTCCCAGGTAAACCCATAGGGGTTGCAGCTGCCACATGCTTAGGCCAGCTTCTGCTAGCCATGTGTTGCCTGCTGTCTACATTTGCTCTAGAGCCTGCTGAAACCATGCTCTTATCACTTGCAAGCATACTTGTGTGCCTTTCTGTAACATTATAACAAATCTCAGTAGCTTTGCTCAGCATTAAATCACTGTCATGAAGCAAAATTTTTCTCACTACAGCACTATTAATACCACACATCCTTTATCAACTCATCTTTTAAGTCACCAAACACTCTGGTTCTTCCTTTGATTGAGCCTGTACAACAATGGCGGTTTTCACCTTTTCCCTCGTACACTGCTGCTGCATACACAAATGAACGCACTCTTTCAATGGCCTCTGACCCAGCTAGGCTTAGCAAAATGAATTTCCTGGTCCATGCATCTTTGTCAGAATA